>NW_026600487.1:0-230813 GCF_029448725.1 Salvelinus fontinalis
ATTTTTTTTTTCAGTACTGTTTAATCAGGATGTTAGGAACACTGTGGACAGTTTTCAGCAAGTTGCAACATTGAAATACAGAAATAAACACTTTTCCAAAAACAAGCTCTAAATCATGTTGAAAAACAGAAATAAGCACTTTTCAAAAACAAGCTTCAAATCATGTTGAAATACAGAAATTGACACTTTTCCAAAAACAAGCTCCAAATCATGTTGAAATACAGAAATTGACACTTTTCCATAAACAAGCTCTAAATCATGTTTGATGCACTCTGGAAGTTAATTTTTTTTCAGTACTGTTTAATCAGGATGTTAGGAACACTGTGGACAGTTTTTAGCAAGTTGCAACATTGAAATACAGAAATAAACACTTTTCCAAAAACAAGCTTCAAATCATGTTGAAATACAGAAATTGACACTTTTCCAAAAACAAGCTCCAAATCATGTTGAAATACAGAAATAAACACTTTTCCATAAACAAGCTCTAAATCGTGTTTGATGCACTCTGGAAGTTAATTTTTTTTCAGTACTGTTTAATCAGGATGTTAGGAACACTGTGGACAGTTTTCAGCAAGTTGCAACATTGAAATACAGAAATAAACACTTTTCCAAAAACAAGCTCTAAATCATGTTGAAATACAGAAATAAACACTTTTCCAAAAACAAGCTCTAAATCATGTTGAAATACAGAAATTAACACTTTTCCAAAAACAAGCTCCAAATCATGTTGAAATACAGAAATTGACACTTTTCCATAAACAAGCTCTAAATCATGTTTGATGCACTCTGGAAGTTAATTTTTTTTCAGTACTGTTTAATCAGGATGTTAGGAACACTGTGGACAGTTTTTAGCAAGTTGCAACATTGAAATACAGAAATAAACACTTTTCCAAAAACAAGCTTCAAATCATGTTGAAATACAGAAATTGACACTTTTCCAAAAACAAGCTCCAAATCATGTTGAAATACAGAAATAAACACTTTTCCATAAACAAGCTCTAAATCATGTTTGATGCACTCTGGAAGTAAATTTTTTTTCAGTACTGTTTAATCAGGATGTTAGGAACACTGTGGACAGTTTTCAGCAAGTTGCAACATTGAAATACAGAAATAAACACTTTTCCAAAAACAAGCTCTAAATCATGTTGAAATACAGAAATAAACACTTTTCCAAAAACAAGCTCTAAATCATGTTGAAATACAGAAATGAACACTTTTCCAAAAACAAGCTCCAAATCATGTTGAAATACAGAAATTGACACTTTTCCATAAACAAGCTCTAAATCATGTTTGATGCACTCTGGAAGTAAATTTTTTTTCAGTACTGTTTAATCAGGATGTTAGGAACACTGTGGACAGTTTTCAGCAAGTTGCAACATTGAAATACAGAAATAAACACTTTTCCAAAAACAAGCTCTAAATCATGTTGAAAAACAGAAATAAGCACGTTTCAAAAACAAGCTTCAAATCATGTTGAAATACAGAAATTGACACTTTTCCAAAAACAAGCTTCAAATCATGTTGAAATACAGAAATTGACACTTTTCCAAAAACAAGCTCCAAATCATGTTGAAATACAGAAATAAACACTTTTCCATAAACAAGCTCTAAATCATGTTTGATGCACTCTGGAAGTTAATTTTTTTTCAGTACCGTTTAATCAGGATGTTAGGAACACTGTGGACAGTTTTCAGCAAGTTGCAACATTGAAATACAGAAATAAACACTTTTCCAAAAACAAGCTTCAAATCATGTTGAAATACAGAAATTGACACTTTTCCAAAAACAAGCTCCAAATCATGTTGAAATACAGAAATAAACACTTTTCCATAAACAAGCTCTAAATCATGTTTGATGCACTCTGGAAGATAATTTTTTTTCAGTACTGTTTAATCAGGATGTTAGGAACACTGTGGACAGTTTTCAGCAAGTTGCAACATTGAAATACAGAAATAAACACTTTTCCAAAAACAAGCTCTAAATCATGTTGAAATACAGAAATAAACACTTTTCCAAAAACAAGCTCTAAATCATGTTGAAATACAGAAATGAACACTTTTCCAAAAACAAGCTCCAAATCATGTTGAAATACAGAAATTGACACTTTTCCATAAACAAGCTCTAAATCATGTTTGATGCACTCTGGAAGTTATTTTTTTTTCAGTACTGTTTAATCAGGATGTTAGGAACACTGTGGACAGTTTTCAGCAAGTTGCAACATTGAAATACAGAAATAAACACTTTTCCAAAAACAAGCTCTAAATCATGTTGAAAAACAGAAATAAGCACTTTTCAAAAACAAGCTTCAAATCATGTTGAAATACAGATATTGACACTTTTCCAAAAACAAGCTCCAAATCATGTTGAAATACAGAAATTGACACTTTTCCATAAACAAGCTCTAAATCATGTTTGATGCACTCTGGAAGTTAATTTTTTTTCAGTACTGTTTAATCAGGATGTTAGGAACACTGTGGACAGTTTTCAGCAAGTTGCAACATTGAAATACAGAAATAAACACTTTTCCAAAAACAAGCTCTAAATCATGTTGAAAAACAGAAATAAGCACTTTTCCATAAACAAGCTCTAAATCATGTTTGATGCACTCTGGAAGTTAATTTTTTTTCAGTACTGTTTAATCAGGATGTTAGGAACACTGTGGACAGTTTTCAGCAAGTTGCAACATTGAAAAACAGAAATAAGCACTTTTCAAAAACAAGCTTCAAATCATGTTGAAATACAGAAATTGACACTTTTCCAAAAACAAGCTCCAAATCATGTTGAAATACAGAAATTGACACTTTTCCATAAACAAGCTCTAAATCATGTTTGATGCACTCTGGAAGTTAATTTTTTTTCAGTACTGTTTAATCAGGATGTTAGGAACACTGTGGACAGTTTTCAGCAAGTTGCAACATTGAAATACAGAAATAAACACTTTTCCATAAACATGCTCTAAATCATGTTTGATGCACTCTGGAAGTTAATTTTTTTTCAGTACCGTTTAATCAGGATGTTAGGAACACTGTGGACAGTTTTCAGCAAGTTGCAACATTGAAATACAGAAATAAACACTTTTCCAAAAACAAGCTTCAAATCATGTTGAAATACAGAAATTGACACTTTTCCAAAAACAAGCTCCAAATCATGTTGAAATACAGAAATAAACACTTTTCCATAAACAAGCTCTAAATCATGTTTGATGCACTCTGGAAGATAATTTTTTTTCAGTACTGTTTAATCAGGATGTTAGGAACACTGTGGACAGTTTTCAGCAAGTTGCAACATTGAAATACAGAAATAAACACTTTTCCAAAAACAAGCTCTAAATCATGTTGAAATACAGAAATAAACACTTTTCCAAAAACAAGCTCTAAATCATGTTGAAATACAGAAATGAACACTTTTCCAAAAACAAGCTCCAAATCATGTTGAAATACAGAAATTGACACTTTTCCATAAACAAGCTCTAAATCATGTTTGATGCACTCTGGAAGTTATTTTTTTTTCAGTACTGTTTAATCAGGATGTTAGGAACACTGTGGACAGTTTTCAGCAAGTTGCAACATTGAAATACAGAAATAAACACTTTTCCAAAAACAAGCTCTAAATCATGTTGAAAAACAGAAATAAGCACTTTTCAAAAACAAGCTTCAAATCATGTTGAAATACAGATATTGACACTTTTCCAAAAACAAGCTCCAAATCATGTTGAAATACAGAAATTGACACTTTTCCATAAACAAGCTCTAAATCATGTTTGATGCACTCTGGAAGTTAATTTTTTTTCAGTACTGTTTAATCAGGATGTTAGGAACACTGTGGACAGTTTTCAGCAAGTTGCAACATTGAAATACAGAAATAAACACTTTTCCAAAAACAAGCTCTAAATCATGTTGAAAAACAGAAATAAGCACTTTTCCATAAACAAGCTCTAAATCATGTTTGATGCACTCTGGAAGTTAATTTTTTTTCAGTACTGTTTAATCAGGATGTTAGGAACACTGTGGACAGTTTTCAGCAAGTTGCAACATTGAAAAACAGAAATAAGCACTTTTCAAAAACAAGCTTCAAATCATGTTGAAATACAGAAATTGACACTTTTCCAAAAACAAGCTCCAAATCATGTTGAAATACAGAAATTGACACTTTTCCATAAACAAGCTCTAAATCATGTTTGATGCACTCTGGAAGTTAATTTTTTTTCAGTACTGTTTAATCAGGATGTTAGGAACACTGTGGACAGTTTTCAGCAAGTTGCAACATTGAAATACAGAAATAAACACTTTTCCATAAACATGCTCTAAATCATGTTTGATGCACTCTGGAAGTTATTTTTTTTCAGTACTGTTTAATCAGGATGTTAGGAACACTGTGGACAGTTTTCAGCAAGTTGCAACATTGAAATACAGAAATAAACACTTTTCCAAAAACAAGCTCTAAATCATGTTGAAAAACAGAAATAAGCACTTTTCAAAAACAAGCTTCAAATCATGTTGAAATACAGAAATTGACACTTTTCCAAAAACAAGCTCCAAATCATGTTGAAATACAGAAATAAACACTTTTCCATAAACAAGCTCTAAATCATGTTTGATGCGCTCTGGAAGTAAATTTTTTTTCAGTACTGTTTAATCAGGATGTTAGGAACACTGTGGACAGTTTTCAGCAAGTTGCAACATTGAAATACAGAAATAAACACTTTTCCAAAAACAAGCTCTAAATCATGTTGAAATACAGAAATTGACACTTTTCCATAAACAAGCTCCAAATCATGTTGAAATACAGAAATTGACACTTTTCCATAAACAAGCTCTAAATCATGTTTGATGCACTCTGGAAGTTAATTTTTTTTCAGTACTGTTTAATCAGGATGTTAGGAACACTGTGGACAGTTTTTAGCAAGTTGCAACATTGAAATACAGAAATAAACAATTTTCCAAAAACAAGCTTCAAATCATGTTGAAATACAGAAATTGACACTTTTCCAAAAACAAGCTCCAAATCATGTTGAAATACAGAAATTGACACTTTTCCAAAAACAAGCTCCAAATCATGTTGAAATACAGAAATTGACACTTTTCCATAAACAAGCTCTAAATCATGTTTGATGCACTCTGGAAGTTAATTTTTTTTCAGTACTGTTTAATCAGGATGTTAGGAACACTGTGGACAGTTTTTAGCAAGTTGCAACATTGAAATACAGAAATAAACACTTTTCCAAAAACAAGCTTCAAATCATGTTGAAATACAGAAATTGACACTTTTCCAAAAACAAGCTCCAAATCATGTTGAAATACAGAAATAAACACTTTTCCATAAACAAGCTCTAAATCATGTTTGATGCACTCTGGAAGATAATTTTTTTTCAGTACTGTTTAATCAGGATGTTAGGAACACTGTGGACAGTTTTCAGCAAGTTGCAACATTGAAATACAGAAATAAACACTTTTCCAAAAACAAGCTCTAAATCATGTTGAAATACAGAAATAAACACTTTTCCAAAAACAAGCTCTAAATCATGTTGAAATACAGAAATGAACACTTTTCCAAAAACAAGCTCCAAATCATGTTGAAATACAGAAATTGACACTTTTCCATAAACAAGCTCTAAATCATGTTTGATGCACTCTGGAAGTAAATTTTTTTTCAGTACTGTTTAATCAGGATGTTAGGAACACTGTGGACAGTTTTCAGCAAGTTGCAACATTGAAATACAGAAATAAACACTTTTCCAAAAACAAGCTCTAAATCATGTTGAAAAACAGAAATAAGCACGTTTCAAAAACAAGCTTCAAATCATGTTGAAATACAGAAATTGACACTTTTCCAAAAACAAGCTTCAAATCATGTTGAAATACAGAAATTGACACTTTTCCAAAAACAAGCTCCAAATCATGTTGAAATACAGAAATAAACACTTTTCCATAAACAAGCTCTAAATCATGTTTGATGCACTCTGGAAGTTAATTTTTTTTCAGTACCGTTTAATCAGGATGTTAGGAACACTGTGGACAGTTTTCAGCAAGTTGCAACATTGAAATACAGAAATAAACACTTTTCCAAAAACAAGCTTCAAATCATGTTGAAATACAGAAATTGACACTTTTCCAAAAACAAGCTCCAAATCATGTTGAAATACAGAAATAAACACTTTTCCATAAACAAGCTCTAAATCATGTTTGATGCACTCTGGAAGATAATTTTTTTTCAGTACTGTTTAATCAGGATGTTAGGAACACTGTGGACAGTTTTCAGCAAGTTGCAACATTGAAATACAGAAATAAACACTTTTCCAAAAACAAGCTCTAAATCATGTTGAAATACAGAAATAAACACTTTTCCAAAAACAAGCTCTAAATCATGTTGAAATACAGAAATTAACACTTTTCCAAAAACAAGCTCCAAATCATGTTGAAATACAGAAATTGACACTTTTCCATAAACAAGCTCTAAATCATGTTTGATGCACTCTGGAAGTAAATTTTTTTTCAGTACTGTTTAATCAGGATGTTAGGAACACTGTGGACAGTTTTCAGCAAGTTGCAACATTGAAATACAGAAATAAACACTTTTCCAAAAACAAGCTCTAAATCATGTTGAAAAACAGAAATAAGCACGTTTCAAAAACAAGCTTCAAATCATGTTGAAATACAGAAATTGACACTTTTCCAAAAACAAGCTTCAAATCATGTTGAAATACAGAAATTGACACTTTTCCAAAAACAAGCTCCAAATCATGTTGAAATACAGAAATAAACACTTTTCCATAAACAAGCTCTAAATCATGTTTGATGCACTCTGGAAGTTAATTTTTTTTCAGTACTGTTTAATCAGGATGTTAGGAACACTGTGGACAGTTTTCAGCAAGTTGCAACATTGAAATACAGAAATAAACACTTTTCCAAAAACAAGCTCTAAATCATGTTGAAAAACAGAAATAAGCACTTTTCAAAAACAAGCTTCAAATCATGTTGAAATACAGAAATTGACACTTTTCCAAAAACAAGCTCCAAATCATGTTGAAATACAGAAATTGACACTTTTCCATAAACAAGCTCTAAATCATGTTTGATGCACTCTGGAAGTTAATTTTTTTTCAGTACTGTTTAATCAGGATGTTAGGAACACTGTGGACAGTTTTCAGCAAGTTGCAACATTGAAATACAGAAATAAACACTTTTCCAAAAACAAGCTTCAAATCATGTTGAAATACAGAAATTGACACTTTTCCAAAAACAAGCTCCAAATCATGTTGAAATACAGAAATAAACACTTTTCCATAAACAAGCTCTAAATCGTGTTTGATGCACTCTGGAAGTTAATTTTTTTTCAGTACTGTTTAATCAGGATGTTAGGAACACTGTGGACAGTTTTCAGCAAGTTGCAACATTGAAATACAGAAATAAACACTTTTCCAAAAACAAGCTCTAAATCATGTTTGATGCACTCTGGAAGTTAATTTTTTTTCAGTACTGTTTAATCAGGATGTTAGGAACACTGTGGACAGTTTTCAGCAAGTTGCAACATTGAAATACAGAAATAAACACTTTTCCAAAAACAAGCTCTAAATCATGTTGAAATACAGAAATAAACACTTTTCCAAAAACAAGCTCTAAATCATGTTGAAATACAGAAATGAACACTTTTCCAAAAACAAGCTCCAAATCATGTTGAAATACAGAAATTGACACTTTTCCATAAACAAGCTCTAAATCATGTTTGATGCACTCTGGAAGTTAATTTTTTTTTCAGTACTGTTTAATCAGGATGTTAGGAACACTGTGGACAGTTTTCAGCAAGTTGCAACATTGAAATACAGAAATAAACACTTTTCCAAAAACAAGCTCTAAATCATGTTGAAAAACAGAAATAAGCACGTTTCAAAAACAAGCTTCAAATCATGTTGAAATACAGAAATTGACACTTTTCCAAAAACAAGCTTCAAATCATGTTGAAATACAGAAATTGACACTTTTCCAAAAACAAGCTCCAAATCATGTTGAAATACAGAAATAAACACTTTTCCATAAACAAGCTCTAAATCATGTTTGATGCACTCTGGAAGTTAATTTTTTTTCAGTACTGTTTAATCAGGATGTTAGGAACACTGTGGACAGTTTTCAGCAAGTTGCAACATTGAAATACAGAAATAAACACTTTTCCAAAAACAAGCTTCAAATCATGTTGAAATACAGAAATTGACACTTTTCCAAAAACAAGCTCCAAATCATGTTGAAATACAGAAATAAACACTTTTCCATAAACAAGCTCTAAATCATGTTTGATGCACTCTGGAAGTTAATTTTTTTTCAGTACTGTTTAATCAGGATGTTAGGAACACTGTGGACAGTTTTCAGCAAGTTGCAACATTGAAATACAGAAATAAACACTTTTCCAAAAACAAGCTCTAAATCATGTTGAAATACAGAAATAAACACTTTTCCAAAAACAAGCTCTAAATCATGTTGAAATACAGAAATTGACACTTTTCCAAAAACAAGCTCCAAATCATGTTGAAATACAGAAATTGACACTTTTCCATAAACAAGCTCTAAATCATGTTTGATGCACTCTGGAAGTTAATTTTTTTTCAGTACTGTTTAATCAGGATGTTAGGAACACTGTGGACAGTTTTTAGCAAGTTGCAACATTGAAATACAGAAATAAACACTTTTCCAAAAACAAGCTTCAAATCATGTTGAAATACAGAAATTGACACTTTTCCAAAAACAAGCTCCAAATCATGTTGAAATACAGAAATAAACACTTTTCCATAAACAAGCTCTAAATCATGTTTGATGCACTCTGGAAGATAATTTTTTTTCAGTACTGTTTAATCAGGATGTTAGGAACACTGTGGACAGTTTTCAGCAAGTTGCAACATTGAAATACAGAAATAAACACTTTTCCAAAAACAAGCTCTAAATCATGTTGAAATACAGAAATAAACACTTTTCCAAAAACAAGCTCTAAATCATGTTGAAATACAGAAATGAACACTTTTCCAAAAACAAGCTCCAAATCATGTTGAAATACAGAAATTGACACTTTTCCATAAACAAGCTCTAAATCATGTTTGATGCACTCTGGAAGTAAATTTTTTTTCAGTACTGTTTAATCAGGATGTTAGGAACACTGTGGACAGTTTTCAGCAAGTTGCAACATTGAAATACAGAAATAAACACTTTTCCAAAAACAAGCTCTAAATCATGTTGAAAAACAGAAATAAGCACGTTTCAAAAACAAGCTTCAAATCATGTTGAAATACAGAAATTGACACTTTTCCAAAAACAAGCTTCAAATCATGTTGAAATACAGAAATTGACACTTTTCCAAAAACAAGCTCCAAATCATGTTGAAATACAGAAATAAACACTTTTCCATAAACAAGCTCTAAATCATGTTTGATGCACTCTGGAAGTTAATTTTTTTTCAGTACCGTTTAATCAGGATGTTAGGAACACTGTGGACAGTTTTTAGCAAGTTGCAACATTGAAATACAGAAATAAACACTTTTCCAAAAACAAGCTTCAAATCATGTTGAAATACAGAAATTGACACTTTTCCAAAAACAAGCTCCAAATCATGTTGAAATACAGAAATAAACACTTTTCCATAAACAAGCTCTAAATCATGTTTGATGCACTCTGGAAGATAATTTTTTTTCAGTACTGTTTAATCAGGATGTTAGGAACACTGTGGACAGTTTTCAGCAAGTTGCAACATTGAAATACAGAAATAAACACTTTTCCAAAAACAAGCTCTAAATCATGTTGAAATACAGAAATAAACACTTTTCCAAAAACAAGCTCTAAATCATGTTGAAATACAGAAATGAACACTTTTCCAAAAACAAGCTCCAAATCATGTTGAAATACAGAAATTGACACTTTTCCATAAACAAGCTCTAAATCATGTTTGATGCACTCTGGAAGTAAATTTTTTTTCAGTACTGTTTAATCAGGATGTTAGGAACACTGTGGACAGTTTTCAGCAAGTTGCAACATTGAAATACAGAAATAAACACTTTTCCAAAAACAAGCTCTAAATCATGTTGAAAAACAGAAATAAGCACGTTTCAAAAACAAGCTTCAAATCATGTTGAAATACAGAAATTGACACTTTTCCAAAAACAAGCTTCAAATCATGTTGAAATACAGAAATTGACACTTTTCCAAAAACAAGCTCCAAATCATGTTGAAATACAGAAATAAACACTTTTCCATAAACAAGCTCTAAATCATGTTTGATGCGCTCTGGAAGTAAATTTTTTTTTCAGTACTGTTTAATCAGGATGTTAGGAACACTGTGGACAGTTTTCAGCAAGTTGCAACATTGAAATACAGAAATAAACACTTTTCCAAAAACAAGCTCTAAATCATGTTGAAATACAGAAATAAACACTTTTCCAAAAACAAGCTCTAAATCATGTTGAAATACAGAAATTGACACTTTTCCAAAAACAAGCTCCAAATCATGTTGAAATACAGAAATTGACACTTTTCCATAAACAAGCTCTAAATCATGTTTGATGCACTCTGGAAGTTAATTTTTTTTCAGTACTGTTTAATCAGGATGTTAGGAACACTGTGGACAGTTTTTAGCAAGTTGCAACATTGAAATACAGAAATAAACACTTTTCCAAAAACAAGCTTCAAATCATGTTGAAATACAGAAATTGACACTTTTCCAAAAACAAGCTCCAAATCATGTTGAAATACAGAAATAAACACTTTTCCATAAACAAGCTCTAAATCATGTTTGATGCACTCTGGAAGTTAATTTTTTTTCAGTACTGTTTAATCAGGATGTTAGGAACACTGTGGACAGTTTTCAGCAAGTTGCAACATTGAAATACAGAAATAAACACTTTTCCAAAAACAAGCTCTAAATCATGTTGAAATACAGAAATAAACACTTTTCCAAAAACAAGCTCTAAATCATGTTGAAATACAGAAATTGAAACTTTTCCAAAAACAAGCTCCAAATCATGTTGAAATACAGAAATAAACACTTTTCCATAAACAAGCTCTAAATCATGTTTGATGCGCTCTGGAAGTAAATTTTTTTTCAGTACTGTTTAATCAGGATGTTAGGAACACTGTGGACAGTTTTCAGCAAGTTGCAACATTGAAATACAGAAATAAACACTTTTCCAAAAACAAGCTCTAAATCATGTTGAAAAACAGAAATAAGCACGTTTCAAAAACAAGCTTCAAATCATGTTGAAATACAGAAATTGACACTTTTCCAAAAACAAGCTTCAAATCATGTTGAAATACAGAAATTGACACTTTTCCAAAAACAAGCTCCAAATCATGTTGAAATACAGAAATAAACACTTTTCCATAAACAAGCTCTAAATCATGTTTGATGCGCTCTGGAAGTTAATTTTTTTTTCAGTACTGTTTAATCAGGATGTTAGGAACACTGTGGACAGTTTTCAGCAAGTTGCAACATTGAAATACAGAAATAAACACTTTTCCAAAAACAAGCTCTAAATCATGTTGAAAAACAGAAATAAGCACTTTTCAAAAACAAGCTTCAAATCATGTTGAAATACAGAAATTGACACTTTTCCAAAAACAAGCTCCAAATCATGTTGAAATACAGAAATTGACACTTTTCCATAAACAAGCTCTAAATCATGTTTGATGCACTCTGGAAGTTAATTTTTTTTCAGTACTGTTTAATCAGGATGTTAGGAACACTGTGGACAGTTTTTAGCAAGTTGCAACATTGAAATACAGAAATAAACACTTTTCCAAAAACAAGCTTCAAATCATGTTGAAATACAGAAATTGACACTTTTCCAAAAACAAGCTCCAAATCATGTTGAAATACAGAAATAAACACTTTTCCATAAACAAGCTCTAAATCATGTTTGATGCACTCTGGAAGTTAATTTTTTTTCAGTACTGTTTAATCAGGATGTTAGGAACACTGTGGACAGTTTTCAGCAAGTTGCAACATTGAAATACAGAAATAAACACTTTTCCAAAAACAAGCTCTAAATCATGTTGAAATACAGAAATAAACACTTTTCCAAAAACAAGCTCTAAATCATGTTGAAATACAGAAATTGACACTTTTCCAAAAACAAGCTCCAAATCATGTTGAAATACAGAAATTGACACTTTTCCATAAACAAGCTCTAAATCATGTTTGATGCACTCTGGAAGTTAATTTTTTTTCAGTACTGTTTAATCAGGATGTTAGGAACACTGTGGACAGTTTTCAGCAAGTTGCAACATTGAAATACAGAAATAAACACTTTTCCAAAAACAAGCTTCAAATCATGTTGAAATACAGAAATTGACACTTTTCCAAAAACAAGCTCCAAATCATGTTGAAATACAGAAATAAACACTTTTCCATAAACAAGCTCTAAATCATGTTTGATGCACTCTGGAAGATAATTTTTTTTCAGTACTGTTTAATCAGGATGTTAGGAACACTGTGGACAGTTTTCAGCAAGTTGCAACATTGAAATACAGAAATAAACACTTTTCCAAAAACAAGCTCTAAATCATGTTGAAATACAGAAATAAACACTTTTCCAAAAACAAGCTCTAAATCATGTTGAAATACAGAAATGAACACTTTTCCAAAAACAAGCTCCAAATCATGTTGAAATACAGAAATTGACACTTTTCCATAAACAAGCTCTAAATCATGTTTGATGCACTCTGGAAGTAAATTTTTTTTCAGTACTGTTTAATCAGGATGTTAGGAACACTGTGGACAGTTTTCAGCAAGTTGCAACATTGAAATACAGAAATAAACACTTTTCCAAAAACAAGCTCTAAATCATGTTGAAAAACAGAAATAAGCACGTTTCAAAAACAAGCTTCAAATCATGTTGAAATACAGAAATTGACACTTTTCCAAAAACAAGCTTCAAATCATGTTGAAATACAGAAATTGACACTTTTCCAAAAACAAGCTCCAAATCATGTTGAAATACAGAAATAAACACTTTTCCATAAACAAGCTCTAAATCATGTTTGATGCGCTCTGGAAGTAAATTTTTTTTTCAGTACTGTTTAATCAGGATGTTAGGAACACTGTGGACAGTTTTCAGCAAGTTGCAACATTGAAATACAGAAATAAACACTTTTCCAAAAACAAGCTCTAAATCATGTTGAAAAACAGAAATAAGCACTTTTCAAAAACAAGCTTCAAATCATGTTGAAATACAGAAATTGACACTTTTCCAAAAACAAGCTCCAAATCATGTTGAAATACAGAAATTGACACTTTTCCATAAACAAGCTCTAAATCATGTTTGATGCACTCTGGAAGTTAATTTTTTTTCAGTACTGTTTAATCAGGATGTTAGGAACACTGTGGACAGTTTTTAGCAAGTTGCAACATTGAAATACAGAAATAAACACTTTTCCAAAAACAAGCTTCAAATCATGTTGAAATACAGAAATTGACACTTTTCCAAAAACAAGCTCCAAATCATGTTGAAATACAGAAATAAACACTTTTCCATAAACAAGCTCTAAATCGTGTTTGATGCACTCTGGAAGTTAATTTTTTTTCAGTACTGTTTAATCAGGATGTTAGGAACACTGTGGACAGTTTTCAGCAAGTTGCAACATTGAAATACAGAAATAAACACTTTTCCAAAAACAAGCTCTAAATCATGTTGAAATACAGAAATAAACACTTTTCCAAAAACAAGCTCTAAATCATGTTGAAATACAGAAATTAACACTTTTCCAAAAACAAGCTCCAAATCATGTTGAAATACAGAAATTGACACTTTTCCATAAACAAGCTCTAAATCATGTTTGATGCACTCTGGAAGTTAATTTTTTTTCAGTACTGTTTAATCAGGATGTTAGGAACACTGTGGACAGTTTTTAGCAAGTTGCAACATTGAAATACAGAAATAAACACTTTTCCAAAAACAAGCTTCAAATCATGTTGAAATACAGAAATTGACACTTTTCCAAAAACAAGCTCCAAATCATGTTGAAATACAGAAATAAACACTTTTCCATAAACAAGCTCTAAATCATGTTTGATGCACTCTGGAAGTATAATTTTTTTTCAGTACTGTTTAATCAGGATGTTAGGAACACTGTGGACAGTTTTCAGCAAGTTGCAACATTGAAATACAGAAATAAACACTTTTCCAAAAACAAGCTCTAAATCATGTTGAAATACAGAAATAAACACTTTTCCAAAAACAAGCTCTAAATCATGTTGAAATACAGAAATGAACACTTTTCCAAAAACAAGCTCCAAATCATGTTGAAATACAGAAATTGACACTTTTCCATAAACAAGCTCTAAATCATGTTTGATGCACTCTGGAAGTAAATTTTTTTTCAGTACTGTTTAATCAGGATGTTAGGAACACTGTGGACAGTTTTCAGCAAGTTGCAACATTGAAATACAGAAATAAACACTTTTCCAAAAACAAGCTCTAAATCATGTTGAAAAACAGAAATAAGCACGTTTCAAAAACAAGCTTCAAATCATGTTGAAATACAGAAATTGACACTTTTCCAAAAACAAGCTTCAAATCATGTTGAAATACAGAAATTGACACTTTTCCAAAAACAAGCTCCAAATCATGTTGAAATACAGAAATAAACACTTTTCCATAAACAAGCTCTAAATCATGTTTGATGCACTCTGGAAGTTAATTTTTTTTCAGTACCGTTTAATCAGGATGTTAGGAACACTGTGGACAGTTTTTAGCAAGTTGCAACATTGAAATACAGAAATAAACACTTTTCCAAAAACAAGCTTCAAATCATGTTGAAATACAGAAATTGACACTTTTCCAAAAACAAGCTCCAAATCATGTTGAAATACAGAAATAAACACTTTTCCATAAACAAGCTCTAAATCATGTTTGATGCACTCTGGAAGTTAATTTTTTTTCAGTACTGTTTAATCAGGATGTTAGGAACACTGTGGACAGTTTTCAGCAAGTTGCAACATTGAAATACAGAAATAAACACTTTTCCAAAAACAAGCTCTAAATCATGTTGAAAAACAGAAATAAGCACTTTTCAAAAACAAGCTTCAAATCATGTTGAAATACAGAAATTGACACTTTTCCAAAAACAAGCTCCAAATCATGTTGAAATACAGAAATTGACACTTTTCCAAAAACAAGCTCCAAATCATGTTGAAATACAGAAATAAGCACTTTTCCAAAAACAAGCTCTAAATCATGTTTGATGCACTCTGGAAGTTAATTTTTTTTCAGTACTGTTTAATCAGGATGTTAGGAACACTGTGGACAGTTTTTAGCAAGTTGCAACATTGAAATACAGAAATAAACACTTTTCCAAAAACAAGCTTCAAATCATGTTGAAATACAGAAATTGACACTTTTCCAAAAACAAGCTCCAAATCATGTTGAAATACAGAAATAAACACTTTTCCATAAACAAGCTCTAAATCATGTTTGATGCACTCTGGAAGTTAATTTTTTTTCAGTACTGTTTAATCAGGATGTTAGGAACACTGTGGACAGTTTTCAGCAAGTTGCAACATTGAAATACAGAAATAAACACTTTTCCAAAAACAAGCTCTAAATCATGTTGAAATACAGAAATAAACACTTTTCCAAAAACAAGCTCTAAATCATGTTGAAATACAGAAATTGAACACTTTTCCAAAAACAAGCTCCAAATCATGTTGAAATACAGAAATTGACACTTTTCCATAAACAAGCTCTAAATCATGTTTGATGCACTCTGGAAGTTAATTTTTTTTCAGTACTGTTTAATCAGGATGTTAGGAACACTGTGGACAGTTTTCAGCAAGTTGCAACATTGAAATACAGAAATAAACACTTTTCCAAAAACAAGCTCTAAATCATGTTGAAAAACAGAAATAAGCACTTTTCAAAAACAAGCTTCAAATCATGTTGAAATACAGAAATTGACACTTTTCCAAAAACAAGCTCCAAATCATGTTGAAATACAGAAATTGACACTTTTCCATAAACAAGCTCTAAATCATGTTTGATGCACTCTGGAAGTTAATTTTTTTTCAGTACTGTTTAATCAGGATGTTAGGAACACTGTGGACAGTTTTCAGCAAGTTGCAACATTGAAATACAGAAATAAACACTTTTCCATAAACAAGCTCTAAATCATGTTTGATGCACTCTGGAAGTTAATTTTTTTTCAGTACTGTTTAATCAGGATGTTAGGAACACTGTGGACAGTTTTCAGCAAGTTGCAACATTGAAATACAGAAATAAACACTTTTCCAAAAACAAGCTCTAAATCATGTTGAAAACAGAAATAAGCACTTTTCAAAAACAAGCTTCAAATCATGTTGAAATACAGAAATTGACACTTTTCCAAAAACAAGCTCCAAATCATGTTGAAATACAGAAATAAACACTTTTCCATAAACAAGCTCTAAATCATGTTTGATGCACTCTGGAAGTTAATTTTTTTTCAGTACTGTTTAATCAGGATGTTAGGAACACTGTGGACAGTTTTCAGCAAGTTGCAACATTGAAATACAGAAATAAACACTTTTCCAAAAACAAGCTCTAAATCATGTTGAAATACAGAAATAAACACTTTTCCAAAAACAAGCTCTAAATCATGTTGAAATACAGAAATTGAACACTTTTCCAAAAACAAGCTCCAAATCATGTTGAAATACAGAAATTGACACTTTTCCATAAACAAGCTCTAAATCATGTTTGATGCACTCTGGAAGTTATTTTTTTTTCAGTACTGTTTAATCAGGATGTTAGGAACACTGTGGACAGTTTTCAGCAAGTTGCAACATTGAAATACAGAAATAAACACTTTTCCAAAAACAAGCTCTAAATCATGTTGAAAAACAGAAATAAGCACTTTTCAAAAACAAGCTTCAAATCATGTTGAAATACAGAAATTGACACTTTTCCAAAAACAAGCTCCAAATCATGTTGAAATACAGAAATTGACACTTTTCCATAAACAAGCTCTAAATCATGTTTGATGCACTCTGGAAGTTAATTTTTTTTCAGTACTGTTTAATCAGGATGTTAGGAACACTGTGGACAGTTTTCAGCAAGTTGCAACATTGAAATACAGAAATAAACACTTTTCCATAAACATGCTCTAAATCATGTTTGATGCACTCTGGAAGTTATTTTTTTTCAGTACTGTTTAATCAGGATGTTAGGAACACTGTGGACAGTTTTCAGCAAGTTGCAACATTGAAATACAGAAATAAACACTTTTCCAAAAACAAGCTCTAAATCATGTTGAAATACAGAAATTGACACTTTTCCAAAAACAAGCTCCAAATCATGTTGAAATACAGAAATTGACACTTTTCCATAAACAAGCTCTAAATCATGTTTGATGCACTCTGGAAGTTAATTTTTTTTCAGTACTGTTTAATCAGGATGTTAGGAACACTGTGGACAGTTTTCAGCAAGTTGCAACATTGAAATACAGAAATAAACACTTTTCCAAAAACAAGCTCTCAAATCATGTTGAAATACAGAAATTGACACTTTTCCAAAAACAAGCTCCAAATCATGTTGAAATACAGAAATTGACACTTTTCCAAAAACAAGCTCCAAATCATGTTGAAATACAGAAATTGACACTTTTCCATAAACAAGCTCTAAATCATGTTTGATGCACTCTGGAAGTTAATTTTTTTTCAGTACTGTTTAATCAGGATGTTAGGAACACTGTGGACAGTTTTTAGCAAGTTGCAACATTGAAATACAGAAATAAACACTTTTCCAAAAACAAGCTTCAAATCATGTTGAAATACAGAAATTGACACTTTTCCAAAAACAAGCTCCAAATCATGTTGAAATACAGAAATAAACACTTTTCCATAAACAAGCTCTAAATCATGTTTGATGCACTCTGGAAGTATTTTTTTTTTTCAGTACTGTTTAATCAGGATGTTAGGAACACTGTGGACAGTTTTCAGCAAGTTGCAACATTGAAATACAGAAATAAACACTTTTCCAAAAACAAGCTCTAAATCATGTTGAAATACAGAAATAAACACTTTTCCAAAAACAAGCTCTAAATCATGTTGAAATACAGAAATGAACACTTTTCCAAAAACAAGCTCCAAATCATGTTGAAATACAGAAATTGACACTTTTCCATAAACAAGCTCTAAATCATGTTTGATGCACTCTGGAAGTAAATTTTTTTTCAGTACTGTTTAATCAGGATGTTAGGAACACTGTGGACAGTTTTCAGCAAGTTGCAACATTGAAATACAGAAATAAACACTTTTCCAAAAACAAGCTCTAAATCATGTTGAAAAACAGAAATAAGCACGTTTCAAAAACAAGCTTCAAATCATGTTGAAATACAGAAATTGACACTTTTCCAAAAACAAGCTTCAAATCATGTTGAAATACAGAAATTGACACTTTTCCAAAAACAAGCTCCAAATCATGTTGAAATACAGAAATAAACACTTTTCCATAAACAAGCTCTAAATCATGTTTGATGCACTCTGGAAGTTAATTTTTTTTCAGTACCGTTTAATCAGGATGTTAGGAACACTGTGGACAGTTTTCAGCAAGTTGCAACATTGAAATACAGAAATAAACACTTTTCCAAAAACAAGCTTCAAATCATGTTGAAATACAGAAATTGACACTTTTCCAAAAACAAGCTCCAAATCATGTTGAAATACAGAAATAAACACTTTTCCATAAACAAGCTCTAAATCATGTTTGATGCACTCTGGAAGATAATTTTTTTTCAGTACTGTTTAATCAGGATGTTAGGAACACTGTGGACAGTTTTCAGCAAGTTGCAACATTGAAATACAGAAATAAACACTTTTCCAAAAACAAGCTCTAAATCATGTTGAAATACAGAAATAAACACTTTTCCAAAAACAAGCTCTAAATCATGTTGAAATACAGAAATGAACACTTTTCCAAAAACAAGCTCCAAATCATGTTGAAATACAGAAATTGACACTTTTCCATAAACAAGCTCTAAATCATGTTTGATGCACTCTGGAAGTAAATTTTTTTTCAGTACTGTTTAATCAGGATGTTAGGAACACTGTGGACAGTTTTCAGCAAGTTGCAACATTGAAATACAGAAATAAACACTTTTCCAAAAACAAGCTCTAAATCATGTTGAAAAACAGAAATAAGCACGTTTCAAAAACAAGCTTCAAATCATGTTGAAATACAGAAATTGACACTTTT
This sequence comes from Salvelinus fontinalis, assembly GCF_029448725.1. Classification (NCBI taxonomy): domain Eukaryota; kingdom Metazoa; phylum Chordata; class Actinopteri; order Salmoniformes; family Salmonidae; genus Salvelinus; species Salvelinus fontinalis. The sequence goes on from NW_026600487.1 coordinate 19,199, forward strand.
CCAAAAACAAGCTTCAAATCATGTTGAAATACAGAAATTGACACTTTTCCAAAAACAAGCTCCAAATCATGTTGAAATACAGAAATAAACACTTTTCCATAAACAAGCTCTAAATCATGTTTGATGCACTCTGGAAGTTAATTTTTTTTCAGTACCGTTTAATCAGGATGTTAGGAACACTGTGGACAGTTTTCAGCAAGTTGCAACATTGAAATACAGAAATAAACACTTTTCCAAAAACAAGCTTCAAATCATGTTGAAATACAGAAATTGACACTTTTCCAAAAACAAGCTCCAAATCATGTTGAAATACAGAAATAAACACTTTTCCATAAACAAGCTCTAAATCATGTTTGATGCACTCTGGAAGATAATTTTTTTTCAGTACTGTTTAATCAGGATGTTAGGAACACTGTGGACAGTTTTCAGCAAGTTGCAACATTGAAATACAGAAATAAACACTTTTCCAAAAACAAGCTCTAAATCATGTTGAAATACAGAAATAAACACTTTTCCAAAAACAAGCTCTAAATCATGTTGAAATACAGAAATGAACACTTTTCCAAAAACAAGCTCCAAATCATGTTGAAATACAGAAATTGACACTTTTCCATAAACAAGCTCTAAATCATGTTTGATGCACTCTGGAAGTAATTTTTTTTTCAGTACTGTTTAATCAGGATGTTAGGAACACTGTGGACAGTTTTCAGCAAGTTGCAACATTGAAATACAGAAATAAACACTTTTCCAAAAACAAGCTCTAAATCATGTTGAAAAACAGAAATAAGCACTTTTCAAAAACAAGCTTCAAATCATGTTGAAATACAGAAATTGACACTTTTCCAAAAACAAGCTTCAAATCATGTTGAAATACAGAAATTGACACTTTTCCAAAAACAAGCTCCAAATCATGTTGAAATACAGAAATAAACACTTTTCCATAAACAAGCTCTAAATCATGTTTGATGCACTCTGGAAGTTAATTTTTTTTCAGTACTGTTTAATCAGGATGTTAGGAACACTGTGGACAGTTTTCAGCAAGTTGCAACATTGAAATACAGAAATAAACACTTTTCCAAAAACAAGCTCTAAATCATGTTGAAAAACAGAAATAAGCATTTTTCAAAAACAAACTTCAAATCATGTTGAAATACAGAAATTGACACTTTTCCAAAAACAAGCTCCAAATCATGTTGAAATACAGAAATAAACACTTTTCCATAAACAAGCTCTAAATCATGTTTGATGCACTCTGGAAGTTAATTTTTTTTCAGTACTGTTTAATCAGGATGTTAGGAACACTGTGGACAGTTTTCAGCAAGTTGCAACATTGAAATACAGAAATAAACACTTTTCCAAAAACAAGCTCTAAATCATGTTGAAATACAGAAATAAGCACTTTTCCAAAAACAAGCTCTCAAATCATGTTGAAATACAGAAATTGACACTTTTCCAAAAACAAGCTCCAAATCATGTTGAAATACAGAAATTGACACTTTTCCATAAACAAGCTCTAAATCATGTTTGATGCACTCTGGAAGTTAATTTTTTTTCAGTACTGTTTAATCAGGATGTTAGGAACACTGTGGACAGTTTTTAGCAAGTTGCAACATTGAAATACAGAAATAAACACTTTTCCAAAAACAAGCTTCAAATCATGTTGAAATACAGAAATTGACACTTTTCCAAAAACAAGCTCCAAATCATGTTGAAATACAGAAATAAACACTTTTCCATAAACAAGCTCTAAATCATGTTTGATGCACTCTGGAAGTTAATTTTTTTTCAGTACTGTTTAATCAGGATGTTAGGAACACTGTGGACAGTTTTCAGCAAGTTGCAACATTGAAATACAGAAATAAACACTTTTCCAAAAACAAGCTCTAAATCATGTTGAAATACAGAAATAAACACTTTTCCAAAAACAAGCTCTAAATCATGTTGAAATACAGAAATGAACACTTTTCCAAAAACAAGCTCCAAATCATGTTGAAATACAGAAATTGACACTTTTCCATAAACAAGCTCTAAATCATGTTTGATGCACTCTGGAAGTAAATTTTTTTTCAGTACTGTTTAATCAGGATGTTAGGAACACTGTGGACAGTTTTCAGCAAGTTGCAACATTGAAATACAGAAATAAACACTTTTCCAAAAACAAGCTCTAAATCATGTTGAAAAACAGAAATAAGCACGTTTCAAAAACAAGCTTCAAATCATGTTGAAATACAGAAATTGACACTTTTCCAAAAACAAGCTTCAAATCATGTTGAAATACAGAAATTGACACTTTTCCAAAAACAAGCTCCAAATCATGTTGAAATACAGAAATAAACACTTTTCCATAAACAAGCTCTAAATCATGTTTGATGCACTCTGGAAGTTAATTTTTTTTCAGTACCGTTTAATCAGGATGTTAGGAACACTGTGGACAGTTTTCAGCAAGTTGCAACATTGAAATACAGAAATAAACACTTTTCCAAAAACAAGCTTCAAATCATGTTGAAATACAGAAATTGACACTTTTCCAAAAACAAGCTCCAAATCATGTTGAAATACAGAAATAAACACTTTTCCATAAACAAGCTCTAAATCATGTTTGATGCACTCTGGAAGATAATTTTTTTTCAGTACTGTTTAATCAGGATGTTAGGAACACTGTGGACAGTTTTCAGCAAGTTGCAACATTGAAATACAGAAATAAACACTTTTCCAAAAACAAGCTCTAAATCATGTTGAAATACAGAAATAAACACTTTTCCAAAAACAAGCTCTAAATCATGTTGAAATACAGAAATGAACACTTTTCCAAAAACAAGCTCCAAATCATGTTGAAATACAGAAATTGACACTTTTCCATAAACAAGCTCTAAATCATGTTTGATGCACTCTGGAAGTTATTTTTTTTTCAGTACTGTTTAATCAGGATGTTAGGAACACTGTGGACAGTTTTCAGCAAGTTGCAACATTGAAATACAGAAATAAACACTTTTCCAAAAACAAGCTCTAAATCATGTTGAAAAACAGAAATAAGCACTTTTCAAAAACAAGCTTCAAATCATGTTGAAATACAGAAATTGACACTTTTCCAAAAACAAGCTCCAAATCATGTTGAAATACAGAAATTGACACTTTTCCATAAACAAGCTCTAAATCATGTTTGATGCACTCTGGAAGTTAATTTTTTTTCAGTACTGTTTAATCAGGATGTTAGGAACACTGTGGACAGTTTTCAGCAAGTTGCAACATTGAAATACAGAAATAAACACTTTTCCAAAAACAAGCTCTAAATCATGTTGAAAAACAGAAATAAGCATTTTTCAAAAACAAACTTCAAATCATGTTGAAATACAGAAATTGACACTTTTCCAAAAACAAGCTCCAAATCATGTTGAAATACAGAAATAAACACTTTTCCATAAACAAGCTCTAAATCATGTTTGATGCACTCTGGAAGTTAATTTTTTTTCAGTACCGTTTAATCAGGATGTTAGGAACACTGTGGACAGTTTTCAGCAAGTTGCAACATTGAAATACAGAAATAAACACTTTTCCAAAAACAAGCTCTAAATCATGTTGAAAAACAGAAATAAGCATTTTTCAAAAACAAACTTCAAATCATGTTGAAATACAGAAATTGACACTTTTCCAAAAACAAGCTCCAAATCATGTTGAAATACAGAAATAAACACTTTTCCATAAACAAGCTCTAAATCATGTTTGATGCGCTCTGGAAGTTAATTTTTTTTCAGTACTGTTTAATCAGGATGTTAGGAACACTGTGGACAGTTTTCAGCAAGTTGCAACATTGAAATACAGAAATAAACACTTTTCCAAAAACAAGCTCCAAATCATGTTGAAATACAGAAATTGACACTTTTCCATAAACAAGCTCTAAATCATGTTTGATGCACTCTGGAAGTTAATTTTTTTTCAGTACTGTTTAATCAGGATGTTAGGAACACTGTGGACAGTTTTTAGCAAGTTGCAACATTGAAATACAGAAATAAACACTTTTCCAAAAACAAGCTTCAAATCATGTTGAAATACAGAAATTGACACTTTTCCAAAAACAAGCTCCAAATCATGTTGAAATACAGAAATAAACACTTTTCCATAAACAAGCTCTAAATCATGTTTGATGCACTCTGGAAGTTAATTTTTTTTCAGTACTGTTTAATCAGGATGTTAGGAACACTGTGGACAGTTTTCAGCAAGTTGCAACATTGAAATACAGAAATAAACACTTTTCCAAAAACAAGCTCTAAATCATGTTGAAATACAGAAATAAACACTTTTCCAAAAACAAGCTCTAAATCATGTTGAAATACAGAAATTAACACTTTTCCAAAAACAAGCTCCAAATCATGTTGAAATACAGAAATTGACACTTTTCCATAAACAAGCTCTAAATCATGTTTGATGCACTCTGGAAGTTAATTTTTTTTCAGTACTGTTTAATCAGGATGTTAGGAACACTGTGGACAGTTTTCAGCAAGTTGCAACATTGAAATACAGAAATAAACACTTTTCCATAAACATGCTCTAAATCATGTTTGATGCACTCTGGAAGTTATTTTTTTTCAGTACTGTTTAATCAGGATGTTAGGAACACTGTGGACAGTTTTCAGCAAGTTGCAACATTGAAATACAGAAATAAACACTTTTCCAAAAACAAGCTCTAAATCATGTTGAAAAACAGAAATAAGCACTTTTCAAAAACAAGCTTCAAATCATGTTGAAATACAGAAATTGACACTTTTCCAAAAACAAGCTCCAAATCATGTTGAAATACAGAAATAAACACTTTTCCATAAACAAGCTCTAAATCATGTTTGATGCACTCTGGAAGTAAATTTTTTTTCAGTACTGTTTAATCAGGATGTTAGGAACACTGTGGACAGTTTTCAGCAAGTTGCAACATTGAAATACAGAAATAAACACTTTTCCAAAAACAAGCTCTAAATCATGTTGAAATACAGAAATTGACACTTTTCCAAAAACAAGCTCCAAATCATGTTGAAATACAGAAATTGACACTTTTCCAAAAACAAGCTCCAAATCATGTTGAAATACAGAAATTGACACTTTTCCATAAACAAGCTCTAAATCATGTTTGATGCACTCTGGAAGTTAATTTTTTTTCAGTACTGTTTAATCAGGATGTTAGGAACACTGTGGACAGTTTTTAGCAAGTTGCAACATTGAAATACAGAAATAAACACTTTTCCAAAAACAAGCTTCAAATCATGTTGAAATACAGAAATTGACACTTTTCCAAAAACAAGCTCCAAATCATGTTGAAATACAGAAATTGACACTTTTCCAAAAACAAGCTCCAAATCATGTTGAAATACAGAAATTGACACTTTTCCATAAACAAGCTCTAAATCATGTTTGATGCACTCTGGAAGTTAATTTTTTTTCAGTACTGTTTAATCAGGATGTTAGGAACACTGTGGACAGTTTTCAGCAAGTTGCAACATTGAAATACAGAAATAAACACTTTTCCAAAAACAAGCTCTAAATCATGTTGAAATACAGAAATTGACACTTTTCCAAAAACAAGCTCTAAATCATGTTGAAATACAGAAATGAACACTTTTCCAAAAACAAGCTCCAAATCATGTTGAAATACAGAAATTGACACTTTTCCATAAACAAGCTCTAAATCATGTTTGATGCACTCTGGAAGTAAATTTTTTTTCAGTACTGTTTAATCAGGATGTTAGGAACACTGTGGACAGTTTTCAGCAAGTTGCAACATTGAAATACAGAAATAAACACTTTTCCAAAAACAAGCTCTAAATCATGTTGAAAAACAGAAATAAGCACGTTTCAAAAACAAGCTTCAAATCATGTTGAAATACAGAAATTGACACTTTTCCAAAAACAAGCTTCAAATCATGTTGAAATACAGAAATTGACACTTTTCCAAAAACAAGCTCCAAATCATGTTGAAATACAGAAATAAACACTTTTCCATAAACAAGCTCTAAATCATGTTTGATGCACTCTGGAAGTTAATTTTTTTTCAGTACTGTTTAATCAGGATGTTAGGAACACTGTGGACAGTTTTCAGCAAGTTGCAACATTGAAATACAGAAATAAACACTTTTCCAAAAACAAGCTCTAAATCATGTTGAAAAACAGAAATAAGCACGTTTCAAAAACAAGCTTCAAATCATGTTGAAATACAGAAATTGACACTTTTCCAAAAACAAGCTCCAAATCATGTTGAAATACAGAAATAAACACTTTTCCATAAACAAGCTCTAAATCATGTTTGATGCACTCTGGAAGTTAATTTTTTTTCAGTACCGTTTAATCAGGATGTTAGGAACACTGTGGACAGTTTTCAGCAAGTTGCAACATTGAAATACAGAAATAAACACTTTTCCAAAAACAAGCTTCAAATCATGTTGAAATACAGAAATTGACACTTTTCCAAAAACAAGCTCCAAATCATGTTGAAATACAGAAATAAACACTTTTCCATAAACAAGCTCTAAATCATGTTTGATGCACTCTGGAAGATAATTTTTTTTCAGTACTGTTTAATCAGGATGTTAGGAACACTGTGGACAGTTTTCAGCAAGTTGCAACATTGAAATACAGAAATAAACACTTTTCCAAAAACAAGCTCTAAATCATGTTGAAATACAGAAATAAACACTTTTCCAAAAACAAGCTCTAAATCATGTTGAAATACAGAAATGAACACTTTTCCAAAAACAAGCTCCAAATCATGTTGAAATACAGAAATTGACACTTTTCCATAAACAAGCTCTAAATCATGTTTGATGCACTCTGGAAGTAAATTTTTTTTCAGTACTGTTTAATCAGGATGTTAGGAACACTGTGGACAGTTTTCAGCAAGTTGCAACATTGAAATACAGAAATAAACACTTTTCCAAAAACAAGCTCTAAATCATGTTGAAAAACAGAAATAAGCACGTTTCAAAAACAAGCTTCAAATCATGTTGAAATACAGAAATTGACACTTTTCCAAAAACAAGCTTCAAATCATGTTGAAATACAGAAATTGACACTTTTCCAAAAACAAGCTCCAAATCATGTTGAAATACAGAAATAAACACTTTTCCATAAACAAGCTCTAAATCATGTTTGATGCACTCTGGAAGTTAATTTTTTTTCAGTACCGTTTAATCAGGATGTTAGGAACACTGTGGACAGTTTTCAGCAAGTTGCAACATTGAAATACAGAAATAAACACTTTTCCAAAAACAAGCTCTAAATCATGTTGAAAAACAGAAATAAGCATTTTTCAAAAACAAACTTCAAATCATGTTGAAATACAGAAATTGACACTTTTCCAAAAACAAGCTCCAAATCATGTTGAAATACAGAAATAAACACTTTTCCATAAACAAGCTCTAAATCATGTTTGATGCGCTCTGGAAGTAAATTTTTTTTTCAGTACTGTTTAATCAGGATGTTAGGAACACTGTGGACAGTTTTCAGCAAGTTGCAACATTGAAATACAGAAATAAACACTTTTCCAAAAACAAGCTCTAAATCATGTTGAAAAACAGAAATAAGCACTTTTCAAAAACAAGCTTCAAATCATGTTGAAATACAGAAATTGACACTTTTCCAAAAACAAGCTCCAAATCATGTTGAAATACAGAAATTGACACTTTTCCATAAACAAGCTCTAAATCATGTTTGATGCACTCTGGAAGTTAATTTTTTTTCAGTACTGTTTAATCAGGATGTTAGGAACACTGTGGACAGTTTTTAGCAAGTTGCAACATTGAAATACAGAAATAAACACTTTTCCAAAAACAAGCTTCAAATCATGTTGAAATACAGAAATTGACACTTTTCCAAAAACAAGCTCCAAATCATGTTGAAATACAGAAATAAACACTTTTCCATAAACAAGCTCTAAATCATGTTTGATGCACTCTGGAAGTTAATTTTTTTTCAGTACTGTTTAATCAGGATGTTAGGAACACTGTGGACAGTTTTCAGCAAGTTGCAACATTGAAATACAGAAATAAACACTTTTCCAAAAACAAGCTCTAAATCATGTTGAAATACAGAAATAAACACTTTTCCAAAAACAAGCTCTAAATCATGTTGAAATACAGAAATTAACACTTTTCCAAAAACAAGCTCCAAATCATGTTGAAATACAGAAATTGACACTTTTCCATAAACAAGCTCTAAATCATGTTTGATGCACTCTGGAAGTTAATTTTTTTTCAGTACTGTTTAATCAGGATGTTAGGAACACTGTGGACAGTTTTCAGCAAGTTGCAACATTGAAATACAGAAATAAACACTTTTCCATAAACATGCTCTAAATCATGTTTGATGCACTCTGGAAGTTATTTTTTTTCAGTACTGTTTAATCAGGATGTTAGGAACACTGTGGACAGTTTTCAGCAAGTTGCAACATTGAAATACAGAAATAAACACTTTTCCAAAAACAAGCTCTAAATCATGTTGAAAAACAGAAATAAGCACTTTTCAAAAACAAGCTTCAAATCATGTTGAAATACAGAAATTGACACTTTTCCAAAAACAAGCTCCAAATCATGTTGAAATACAGAAATAAACACTTTTCCATAAACAAGCTCTAAATCATGTTTGATGCGCTCTGGAAGTAAATTTTTTTTCAGTACTGTTTAATCAGGATGTTAGGAACACTGTGGACAGTTTTCAGCAAGTTGCAACATTGAAATACAGAAATAAACACTTTTCCAAAAACAAGCTCTAAATCATGTTGAAATACAGAAATAACACTTTTCCAAAAACAAGCTCTCAAATCATGTTGAAATACAGAAATTGACACTTTTCCATAAACAAGCTCCAAATCATGTTGAAATACAGAAATTGACACTTTTCCATAAACAAGCTCTAAATCATGTTTGATGCACTCTGGAAGTTAATTTTTTTTCAGTACTGTTTAATCAGGATGTTAGGAACACTGTGGACAGTTTTTAGCAAGTTGCAACATTGAAATACAGAAATAAACACTTTTCCAAAAACAAGCTTCAAATCATGTTGAAATACAGAAATTGACACTTTTCCAAAAACAAGCTCCAAATCATGTTGAAATACAGAAATTGACACTTTTCCAAAAACAAGCTCCAAATCATGTTGAAATACAGAAATTGACACTTTTCCATAAACAAGCTCTAAATCATGTTTGATGCACTCTGGAAGTTAATTTTTTTTCAGTACTGTTTAATCAGGATGTTAGGAACACTGTGGACAGTTTTTAGCAAGTTGCAACATTGAAATACAGAAATAAACACTTTTCCAAAAACAAGCTTCAAATCATGTTGAAATACAGAAATTGACACTTTTCCAAAAACAAGCTCTAAATCATGTTGAAATACAGAAATGAACACTTTTCCAAAAACAAGCTCCAAATCATGTTGAAATACAGAAATTGACACTTTTCCATAAACAAGCTCTAAATCATGTTTGATGCACTCTGGAAGTTAATTTTTTTTCAGTACTGTTTAATCAGGATGTTAGGAACACTGTGGACAGTTTTCAGCAAGTTGCAACATTGAAATACAGAAATAAACACTTTTCCAAAAACAAGCTCTAAATCATGTTGAAAAACAGAAATAAGCACGTTTCAAAAACAAGCTTCAAATCATGTTGAAATACAGAAATTGACACTTTTCCAAAAACAAGCTTCAAATCATGTTGAAATACAGAAATTGACACTTTTCCAAAAACAAGCTCCAAATCATGTTGAAATACAGAAATAAACACTTTTCCATAAACAAGCTCTAAATCATGTTTGATGCACTCTGGAAGTTAATTTTTTTTCAGTACTGTTTAATCAGGATGTTAGGAACACTGTGGACAGTTTTCAGCAAGTTGCAACATTGAAATACAGAAATAAACACTTTTCCAAAAACAAGCTCTAAATCATGTTGAAAAACAGAAATAAGCACGTTTCAAAAACAAGCTTCAAATCATGTTGAAATACAGAAATTGACACTTTTCCAAAAACAAGCTTCAAATCATGTTGAAATACAGAAATTGACACTTTTCCAAAAACAAGCTCCAAATCATGTTGAAATACAGAAATAAACACTTTTCCATAAACAAGCTCTAAATCATGTTTGATGCACTCTGGAAGTTAATTTTTTTTCAGTACCGTTTAATCAGGATGTTAGGAACACTGTGGACAGTTTTCAGCAAGTTGCAACATTGAAATACAGAAATAAACACTTTTCCAAAAACAAGCTTCAAATCATGTTGAAATACAGAAATTGACACTTTTCCAAAAACAAGCTCCAAATCATGTTGAAATACAGAAATAAACACTTTTCCATAAACAAGCTCTAAATCATGTTTGATGCACTCTGGAAGATAATTTTTTTTCAGTACTGTTTAATCAGGATGTTAGGAACACTGTGGACAGTTTTCAGCAAGTTGCAACATTGAAATACAGAAATAAACACTTTTCCAAAAACAAGCTCTAAATCATGTTGAAATACAGAAATAAACACTTTTCCAAAAACAAGCTCTAAATCATGTTGAAATACAGAAATGAACACTTTTCCAAAAACAAGCTCCAAATCATGTTGAAATACAGAAATTGACACTTTTCCATAAACAAGCTCTAAATCATGTTTGATGCACTCTGGAAGTAAATTTTTTTTCAGTACTGTTTAATCAGGATGTTAGGAACACTGTGGACAGTTTTCAGCAAGTTGCAACATTGAAATACAGAAATAAACACTTTTCCAAAAACAAGCTCTAAATCATGTTGAAAAACAGAAATAAGCACGTTTCAAAAACAAGCTTCAAATCATGTTGAAATACAGAAATTGACACTTTTCCAAAAACAAGCTTCAAATCATGTTGAAATACAGAAATTGACACTTTTCCAAAAACAAGCTCCAAATCATGTTGAAATACAGAAATAAACACTTTTCCATAAACAAGCTCTAAATCATGTTTGATGCACTCTGGAAGTTAATTTTTTTTCAGTACCGTTTAATCAGGATGTTAGGAACACTGTGGACAGTTTTCAGCAAGTTGCAACATTGAAATACAGAAATAAACACTTTTCCAAAAACAAGCTCTAAATCATGTTGAAAAACAGAAATAAGCATTTTTCAAAAACAAACTTCAAATCATGTTGAAATACAGAAATTGACACTTTTCCAAAAACAAGCTCCAAATCATGTTGAAATACAGAAATAAACACTTTTCCATAAACAAGCTCTAAATCATGTTTGATGCGCTCTGGAAGTAAATTTTTTTTTCAGTACTGTTTAATCAGGATGTTAGGAACACTGTGGACAGTTTTCAGCAAGTTGCAACATTGAAATACAGAAATAAACACTTTTCCAAAAACAAGCTCTAAATCATGTTGAAATACAGAAATAAGCACTTTTCCAAAAACAAGCTTCTAAATCATGTTGAAATACAGAAATTGACACTTTTCCAAAAACAAGCTCCAAATCATGTTGAAATACAGAAATTGACACTTTTCCATAAACAAGCTCTAAATCATGTTTGATGCACTCTGGAAGTTAATTTTTTTTCAGTACTGTTTAATCAGGATGTTAGGAACACTGTGGACAGTTTTCAGCAAGTTGCAACATTGAAATACAGAAATAAACACTTTTCCAAAAACAAGCTCTAAATCATGTTGAAAAACAGAAATAAGCACGTTTCAAAAACAAGCTTCAAATCATGTTGAAATACAGAAATTGACACTTTTCCAAAAACAAGCTTCAAATCATGTTGAAATACAGAAATTGACACTTTTCCAAAAACAAGCTCCAAATCATGTTGAAATACAGAAATAAACACTTTTCCATAAACAAGCTCTAAATCATGTTTGATGCACTCTGGAAGTTAATTTTTTTTCAGTACCGTTTAATCAGGATGTTAGGAACACTGTGGACAGTTTTCAGCAAGTTGCAACATTGAAATACAGAAATAAACACTTTTCCAAAAACAAGCTCTAAATCATGTTGAAAAACAGAAATAAGCATTTTTCAAAAACAAACTTCAAATCATGTTGAAATACAGAAATTGACACTTTTCCAAAAACAAGCTCCAAATCATGTTGAAATACAGAAATAAACACTTTTCCATAAACAAGCTCTAAATCATGTTTGATGCGCTCTGGAAGTAATTTTTTTTTCAGTACTGTTTAATCAGGATGTTAGGAACACTGTGGACAGTTTTCAGCAAGTTGCAACATTGAAATACAGAAATAAACACTTTTCCAAAAACAAGCTCTAAATCATGTTGAAAAACAGAAATAAGCACTTTTCAAAAACAAGCTTCAAATCATGTTGAAATACAGAAATTGACACTTTTCCAAAAACAAGCTCCAAATCATGTTGAAATACAGAAATTGACACTTTTCCATAAACAAGCTCTAAATCATGTTTGATGCACTCTGGAAGTTAATTTTTTTTCAGTACTGTTTAATCAGGATGTTAGGAACACTGTGGACAGTTTTTAGCAAGTTGCAACATTGAAATACAGAAATAAACACTTTTCCAAAAACAAGCTCTAAATCATGTTGAAAAACAGAAATAAGCATTTTTCAAAAACAAACTTCAAATCATGTTGAAATACAGAAATTGACACTTTTCCAAAAACAAGCTCCAAATCATGTTGAAATACAGAAATAAACACTTTTCCATAAACAAGCTCTAAATCATGTTTGATGCGCTCTGGAAGTAATTTTTTTTTCAGTACTGTTTAATCAGGATGTTAGGAACACTGTGGACAGTTTTCAGCAAGTTGCAACATTGAAATACAGAAATAAACACTTTTCCAAAAACAAGCTCTAAATCATGTTGAAAAACAGAAATAAGCACTTTTCAAAAACAAGCTTCAAATCATGTTGAAATACAGAAATTGACACTTTTCCAAAAACAAGCTCCAAATCATGTTGAAATACAGAAATTGACACTTTTCCATAAACAAGCTCTAAATCATGTTTGATGCACTCTGGAAGTTAATTTTTTTTCAGTACTGTTTAATCAGGATGTTAGGAACACTGTGGACAGTTTTCAGCAAGTTGCAACATTGAAATACAGAAATAAACACTTTTCCAAAAACAAGCTTCAAATCATGTTGAAATACAGAAATTGACACTTTTCCAAAAACAAGCTCCAAATCATGTTGAAATACAGAAATAAACACTTTTCCATAAACAAGCTCTAAATCATGTTTGATGCACTCTGGAAGTTAATTTTTTTTCAGTACCGTTTAATCAGGATGTTAGGAACACTGTGGACAGTTTTCAGCAAGTTGCAACATTGAAATACAGAAATAAACACTTTTCCATAAACATGCTCTAAATCATGTTTGATGCACTCTGGAAGTTATTTTTTTTCAGTACTGTTTAATCAGGATGTTAGGAACACTGTGGACAGTTTTCAGCAAGTTGCAACATTGAAATACAGAAATAAACACTTTTCCAAAAACAAGCTCTAAATCATGTTGAAAAACAGAAATAAGCACTTTTCAAAAACAAGCTTCAAATCATGTTGAAATACAGAAATTGACACTTTTCCAAAAACAAGCTCCAAATCATGTTGAAATACAGAAATAAACACTTTTCCATAAACAAGCTCTAAATCATGTTTGATGCGCTCTGGAAGTAAATTTTTTTTCAGTACTGTTTAATCAGGATGTTAGGAACACTGTGGACAGTTTTCAGCAAGTTGCAACATTGAAATACAGAAATAAACACTTTTCCAAAAACAAACTCTAAATCATGTTGAAATACAGAAATTGACACTTTTCCAAAAACAAGCTCCAAATCATGTTGAAATACAGAAATTGACACTTTTCCATAAACAAGCTCCAAATCATGTTGAAATACAGAAATTGACACTTTTCCATAAACAAGCTCTAAATCATGTTTGATGCACTCTGGAAGTTAATTTTTTTTCAGTACTGTTTAATCAGGATGTTAGGAACACTGTGGACAGTTTTTAGCAAGTTGCAACATTGAAATACAGAAATAAACACTTTTCCAAAAACAAGCTTCAAATCATGTTGAAATACAGAAATTGACACTTTTCCAAAAACAAGCTCCAAATCATGTTGAAATACAGAAATTGACACTTTTCCAAAAACAAGCTCCAAATCATGTTGAAATACAGAAATTGACACTTTTCCATAAACAAGCTCTAAATCATGTTTGATGCACTCTGGAAGTTAATTTTTTTTCAGTACTGTTTAATCAGGATGTTAGGAACACTGTGGACAGTTTTTAGCAAGTTGCAACATTGAAATACAGAAATAAACACTTTTCCAAAAACAAGCTTCAAATCATGTTGAAATACAGAAATTGACACTTTTCCAAAAACAAGCTCTAAATCATGTTGAAATACAGAAATGAACACTTTTCCAAAAACAAGCTCCAAATCATGTTGAAATACAGAAATTGACACTTTTCCATAAACAAGCTCTAAATCATGTTTGATGCACTCTGGAAGTAAATTTTTTTTCAGTACTGTTTAATCAGGATGTTAGGAACACTGTGGACAGTTTTCAGCAAGTTGCAACATTGAAATACAGAAATAAACACTTTTCCAAAAACAAGCTCTAAATCATGTTGAAAAACAGAAAAAAGCACGTTTCAAAAACAAGCTTCAAATCATGTTGAAATACAGAAATTGACACTTTTCCAAAAACAAGCTTCAAATCATGTTGAAATACAGAAATTGACACTTTTCCAAAAACAAGCTCCAAATCATGTTGAAATACAGAAATAAACACTTTTCCATAAACAAGCTCTAAATCATGTTTGATGCACTCTGGAAGTTAATTTTTTTTCAGTACCGTTTAATCAGGATGTTAGGAACACTGTGGACAGTTTTCAGCAAGTTGCAACATTGAAATACAGAAATAAACACTTTTCCAAAAACAAGCTCTAAATCATGTTGAAAAACAGAAATAAGCACGTTTCAAAAACAAGCTTCAAATCATGTTGAAATACAGAAATTGACACTTTTCCAAAAACAAGCTTCAAATCATGTTGAAATACAGAAATTGACACTTTTCCAAAAACAAGCTTCAAATCATGTTGAAATACAGAAATTGACACTTTTCCAAAAACAAGCTCCAAATCATGTTGAAATACAGAAATAAACACTTTTCCATAAACAAGCTCTAAATCATGTTTGATGCACTCTGGAAGATAATTTTTTTTCAGTACTGTTTAATCAGGATGTTAGGAACACTGTGGACAGTTTTCAGCAAGTTGCAACATTGAAATACAGAAATAAACACTTTTCCAAAAACAAGCTCTAAATCATGTTGAAATACAGAAATAAACACTTTTCCAAAAACAAGCTCTAAATCATGTTGAAATACAGAAATGAACACTTTTCCAAAAACAAGCTCCAAATCATGTTGAAATACAGAAATTGACACTTTTCCATAAACAAGCTCTAAATCATGTTTGATGCACTCTGGAAGTAAATTTTTTTTCAGTACTGTTTAATCAGGATGTTAGGAACACTGTGGACAGTTTTCAGCAAGTTGCAACATTGAAATACAGAAATAAACACTTTTCCAAAAACAAGCTCTAAATCATGTTGAAAAACAGAAATAAGCACGTTTCAAAAACAAGCTTCAAATCATGTTGAAATACAGAAATTGACACTTTTCCAAAAACAAGCTTCAAATCATGTTGAAATACAGAAATTGACACTTTTCCAAAAACAAGCTCCAAATCATGTTGAAATACAGAAATAAACACTTTTCCATAAACAAGCTCTAAATCATGTTTGATGCACTCTGGAAGTTAATTTTTTTTCAGTACCGTTTAATCAGGATGTTAGGAACACTGTGGACAGTTTTCAGCAAGTTGCAACATTGAAATACAGAAATAAACACTTTTCCAAAAACAAGCTCTAAATCATGTTGAAAAACAGAAATAAGCATTTTTCAAAAACAAACTTCAAATCATGTTGAAATACAGAAATTGACACTTTTCCAAAAACAAGCTCCAAATCATGTTGAAATACAGAAATAAACACTTTTCCATAAACAAGCTCTAAATCATGTTTGATGCGCTCTGGAAGTAAATTTTTTTTCAGTACTGTTTAATCAGGATGTTAGGAACACTGTGGACAGTTTTCAGCAAGTTGCAACATTGAAATACAGAAATAAACACTTTTCCAAAAACAAGCTCTAAATCATGTTGAAAAACAGAAATAAGCACTTTTCAAAAACAAGCTTCAAATCATGTTGAAATACAGAAATTGACACTTTTCCAAAAACAAGCTCCAAATCATGTTGAAATACAGAAATTGACACTTTTCCATAAACAAGCTCTAAATCATGTTTGATGCACTCTGGAAGTTAATTTTTTTTCAGTACTGTTTAATCAGGATGTTAGGAACACTGTGGACAGTTTTTAGCAAGTTGCAACATTGAAATACAGAAATAAACACTTTTCCAAAAACAAGCTTCAAATCATGTTGAAATACAGAAATTGACACTTTTCCAAAAACAAGCTCCAAATCATGTTGAAATACAGAAATAAACACTTTTCCATAAACAAGCTCTAAATCATGTTTGATGCACTCTGGAAGTTAATTTTTTTTCAGTACTGTTTAATCAGGATGTTAGGAACACTGTGGACAGTTTTCAGCAAGTTGCAACATTGAAATACAGAAATAAACACTTTTCCAAAAACAAGCTCTAAATCATGTTGAAATACAGAAATAAACACTTTTCCAAAAACAAGCTCTAAATCATGTTGAAATACAGAAATTAACACTTTTCCAAAAACAAGCTCCAAATCATGTTGAAATACAGAAATTGACACTTTTCCATAAACAAGCTCTAAATCATGTTTGATGCACTCTGGAAGTAAATTTTTTTTCAGTACTGTTTAATCAGGATGTTAGGAACACTGTGGACAGTTTTCAGCAAGTTGCAACATTGAAATACAGAAATAAACACTTTTCCAAAAACAAGCTCTAAATCATGTTGAAAAACAGAAATAAGCACGTTTCAAAAACAAGCTTCAAATCATGTTGAAATACAGAAATTGACACTTTTCCAAAAACAAGCTTCAAATCATGTTGAAATACAGAAATTGACACTTTTCCAAAAACAAGCTCCAAATCATGTTGAAATACAGAAATAAACACTTTTCCATAAACAAGCTCTAAATCATGTTTGATGCACTCTGGAAGTTAATTTTTTTTCAGTACCGTTTAATCAGGATGTTAGGAACACTGTGGACAGTTTTCAGCAAGTTGCAACATTGAAATACAGAAATAAACACTTTTCCAA
The DNA here is from genome assembly GCF_029448725.1 of Salvelinus fontinalis. NCBI lineage: Eukaryota > Metazoa > Chordata > Actinopteri > Salmoniformes > Salmonidae > Salvelinus > Salvelinus fontinalis. The sequence goes on from NW_026600487.1 coordinate 36,494, forward strand.
AAACAAGCTTCAAATCATGTTGAAATACAGAAATTGACACTTTTCCAAAAACAAGCTCCAAATCATGTTGAAATACAGAAATAAACACTTTTCCATAAACAAGCTCTAAATCATGTTTGATGCACTCTGGAAGATAATTTTTTTTCAGTACTGTTTAATCAGGATGTTAGGAACACTGTGGACAGTTTTCAGCAAGTTGCAACATTGAAATACAGAAATAAACACTTTTCCAAAAACAAGCTCTAAATCATGTTGAAATACAGAAATAAACACTTTTCCAAAAACAAGCTCTAAATCATGTTGAAATACAGAAATGAACACTTTTCCAAAAACAAGCTCCAAATCATGTTGAAATACAGAAATTGACACTTTTCCATAAACAAGCTCTAAATCATGTTTGATGCACTCTGGAAGTAAATTTTTTTTCAGTACTGTTTAATCAGGATGTTAGGAACACTGTGGACAGTTTTCAGCAAGTTGCAACATTGAAATACAGAAATAAACACTTTTCCAAAAACAAGCTCTAAATCATGTTGAAAAACAGAAATAAGCACGTTTCAAAAACAAGCTTCAAATCATGTTGAAATACAGAAATTGACACTTTTCCAAAAACAAGCTTCAAATCATGTTGAAATACAGAAATTGACACTTTTCCAAAAACAAGCTCCAAATCATGTTGAAATACAGAAATAAACACTTTTCCATAAACAAGCTCTAAATCATGTTTGATGCACTCTGGAAGTAAATTTTTTTTCAGTACTGTTTAATCAGGATGTTAGGAACACTGTGGACAGTTTTCAGCAAGTTGCAACATTGAAATACAGAAATAAACACTTTTCCAAAAACAAGCTCTAAATCATGTTGAAAAACAGAAATAAGCACTTTTCAAAAACAAGCTTCAAATCATGTTGAAATACAGAAATTGACACTTTTCCAAAAACAAGCTCCAAATCATGTTGAAATACAGAAATTGACACTTTTCCATAAACAAGCTCTAAATCATGTTTGATGCACTCTGGAAGTTAATTTTTTTTCAGTACTGTTTAATCAGGATGTTAGGAACACTGTGGACAGTTTTCAGCAAGTTGCAACATTGAAATACAGAAATAAACACTTTTCCAAAAACAAGCTTCAAATCATGTTGAAATACAGAAATTGACACTTTTCCAAAAACAAGCTCCAAATCATGTTGAAATACAGAAATTAACACTTTTCCAAAAACAAGCTCCAAATCATGTTGAAATACAGAAATTGACACTTTTCCATAAACAAGCTCTAAATCATGTTTGATGCACTCTGGAAGTAAATTTTTTTTCAGTACTGTTTAATCAGGATGTTAGGAACACTGTGGACAGTTTTCAGCAAGTTGCAACATTGAAATACAGAAATAAACACTTTTCCAAAAACAAGCTCTAAATCATGTTGAAAAACAGAAATAAGCACGTTTCAAAAACAAGCTTCAAATCATGTTGAAATACAGAAATTGACACTTTTCCAAAAACAAGCTCCAAATCATGTTGAAATACAGAAATAAACACTTTTCCATAAACAAGCTCTAAATCATGTTTGATGCACTCTGGAAGTTAATTTTTTTTCAGTACCGTTTAATCAGGATGTTAGGAACACTGTGGACAGTTTTCAGCAAGTTGCAACATTGAAATACAGAAATAAACACTTTTCCAAAAACAAGCTTCAAATCATGTTGAAATACAGAAATTGACACTTTTCCAAAAACAAGCTCCAAATCATGTTGAAATACAGAAATAAACACTTTTCCATAAACAAGCTCTAAATCATGTTTGATGCACTCTGGAAGATAATTTTTTTTCAGTACTGTTTAATCAGGATGTTAGGAACACTGTGGACAGTTTTCAGCAAGTTGCAACATTGAAATACAGAAATAAACACTTTTCCAAAAACAAGCTCTAAATCATGTTGAAATACAGAAATAAACACTTTTCCAAAAACAAGCTCTAAATCATGTTGAAATACAGAAATTAACACTTTTCCAAAAACAAGCTCCAAATCATGTTGAAATACAGAAATTGACACTTTTCCATAAACAAGCTCTAAATCATGTTTGATGCACTCTGGAAGTTAATTTTTTTTCAGTACTGTTTAATCAGGATGTTAGGAACACTGTGGACAGTTTTCAGCAAGTTGCAACATTGAAATACAGAAATAAACACTTTTCCAAAAACAAGCTCTAAATCATGTTGAAAAACAGAAATAAGCACTTTTCCATAAACAAGCTCTAAATCATGTTTGATGCACTCTGGAAGTTAATTTTTTTTCAGTACTGTTTAATCAGGATGTTAGGAACACTGTGGACAGTTTTCAGCAAGTTGCAACATTGAAAAACAGAAATAAGCACTTTTCAAAAACAAGCTTCAAATCATGTTGAAATACAGAAATTGACACTTTTCCAAAAACAAGCTCCAAATCATGTTGAAATACAGAAATAAACACTTTTCCATAAACAAGCTCTAAATCATGTTTGATGCACTCTGGAAGTTAATTTTTTTTCAGTACCGTTTAATCAGGATGTTAGGAACACTGTGGACAGTTTTCAGCAAGTTGCAACATTGAAATACAGAAATAAACACTTTTCCAAAAACAAGCTCTAAATCATGTTGAAAAACAGAAATAAGCATTTTTCAAAAACAAACTTCAAATCATGTTGAAATACAGAAATTGACACTTTTCCAAAAACAAGCTCCAAATCATGTTGAAATACAGAAATAAACACTTTTCCATAAACAAGCTCTAAATCATGTTTGATGCGCTCTGGAAGTAAATTTTTTTTTCAGTACTGTTTAATCAGGATGTTAGGAACACTGTGGACAGTTTTCAGCAAGTTGCAACATTGAAATACAGAAATAAACACTTTTCCAAAAACAAGCTCTAAATCATGTTGAAAAACAGAAATAAGCACTTTTCAAAAACAAGCTTCAAATCATGTTGAAATACAGAAATTGACACTTTTCCAAAAACAAGCTCCAAATCATGTTGAAATACAGAAATTGACACTTTTCCATAAACAAGCTCTAAATCATGTTTGATGCACTCTGGAAGTTAATTTTTTTTCAGTACTGTTTAATCAGGATGTTAGGAACACTGTGGACAGTTTTTAGCAAGTTGCAACATTGAAATACAGAAATAAACACTTTTCCAAAAACAAGCTTCAAATCATGTTGAAATACAGAAATTGACACTTTTCCAAAAACAAGCTCCAAATCATGTTGAAATACAGAAATAAACACTTTTCCATAAACAAGCTCTAAATCATGTTTGATGCACTCTGGAAGTTAATTTTTTTTCAGTACTGTTTAATCAGGATGTTAGGAACACTGTGGACAGTTTTCAGCAAGTTGCAACATTGAAATACAGAAATAAACACTTTTCCAAAAACAAGCTCTAAATCATGTTGAAATACAGAAATAAACACTTTTCCAAAAACAAGCTCTAAATCATGTTGAAATACAGAAATTAACACTTTTCCAAAAACAAGCTCCAAATCATGTTGAAATACAGAAATTGACACTTTTCCATAAACAAGCTCTAAATCATGTTTGATGCACTCTGGAAGTTAATTTTTTTTCAGTACTGTTTAATCAGGATGTTAGGAACACTGTGGACAGTTTTTAGCAAGTTGCAACATTGAAATACAGAAATAAACACTTTTCCAAAAACAAGCTTCAAATCATGTTGAAATACAGAAATTGACACTTTTCCAAAAACAAGCTCCAAATCATGTTGAAATACAGAAATAAACACTTTTCCATAAACAAGCTCTAAATCATGTTTGATGCACTCTGGAAGATAATTTTTTTTCAGTACTGTTTAATCAGGATGTTAGGAACACTGTGGACAGTTTTCAGCAAGTTGCAACATTGAAATACAGAAATAAACACTTTTCCAAAAACAAGCTCTAAATCATGTTGAAATACAGAAATAAACACTTTTCCAAAAACAAGCTCTAAATCATGTTGAAATACAGAAATGAACACTTTTCCAAAAACAAGCTCCAAATCATGTTGAAATACAGAAATTGACACTTTTCCATAAACAAGCTCTAAATCATGTTTGATGCACTCTGGAAGTAAATTTTTTTTCAGTACTGTTTAATCAGGATGTTAGGAACACTGTGGACAGTTTTCAGCAAGTTGCAACATTGAAATACAGAAATAAACACTTTTCCAAAAACAAGCTCTAAATCATGTTGAAAAACAGAAATAAGCACGTTTCAAAAACAAGCTTCAAATCATGTTGAAATACAGAAATTGACACTTTTCCAAAAACAAGCTTCAAATCATGTTGAAATACAGAAATTGACACTTTTCCAAAAACAAGCTCCAAATCATGTTGAAATACAGAAATAAACACTTTTCCATAAACAAGCTCTAAATCATGTTTGATGCACTCTGGAAGTTAATTTTTTTTCAGTACCGTTTAATCAGGATGTTAGGAACACTGTGGACAGTTTTCAGCAAGTTGCAACATTGAAATACAGAAATAAACACTTTTCCAAAAACAAGCTTCAAATCATGTTGAAATACAGAAATTGACACTTTTCCAAAAACAAGCTCCAAATCATGTTGAAATACAGAAATAAACACTTTTCCATAAACAAGCTCTAAATCATGTTTGATGCACTCTGGAAGATAATTTTTTTTCAGTACTGTTTAATCAGGATGTTAGGAACACTGTGGACAGTTTTCAGCAAGTTGCAACATTGAAATACAGAAATAAACACTTTTCCAAAAACAAGCTCTAAATCATGTTGAAATACAGAAATAAACACTTTTCCAAAAACAAGCTCTAAATCATGTTGAAATACAGAAATGAACACTTTTCCAAAAACAAGCTCCAAATCATGTTGAAATACAGAAATTGACACTTTTCCATAAACAAGCTCTAAATCATGTTTGATGCACTCTGGAAGTAAATTTTTTTTCAGTACTGTTTAATCAGGATGTTAGGAACACTGTGGACAGTTTTCAGCAAGTTGCAACATTGAAATACAGAAATAAACACTTTTCCAAAAACAAGCTCTAAATCATGTTGAAAAACAGAAATAAGCACGTTTCAAAAACAAGCTTCAAATCATGTTGAAATACAGAAATTGACACTTTTCCAAAAACAAGCTTCAAATCATGTTGAAATACAGAAATTGACACTTTTCCAAAAACAAGCTCCAAATCATGTTGAAATACAGAAATAAACACTTTTCCATAAACAAGCTCTAAATCATGTTTGATGCACTCTGGAAGTTAATTTTTTTTCAGTACCGTTTAATCAGGATGTTAGGAACACTGTGGACAGTTTTCAGCAAGTTGCAACATTGAAATACAGAAATAAACACTTTTCCAAAAACAAGCTCTAAATCATGTTGAAAAACAGAAATAAGCATTTTTCAAAAACAAACTTCAAATCATGTTGAAATACAGAAATTGACACTTTTCCAAAAACAAGCTCCAAATCATGTTGAAATACAGAAATAAACACTTTTCCATAAACAAGCTCTAAATCATGTTTGATGCGCTCTGGAAGTAAATTTTTTTTTCAGTACTGTTTAATCAGGATGTTAGGAACACTGTGGACAGTTTTCAGCAAGTTGCAACATTGAAATACAGAAATAAACACTTTTCCAAAAACAAGCTCTAAATCATGTTGAAAAACAGAAATAAGCACTTTTCAAAAACAAGCTTCAAATCATGTTGAAATACAGAAATTGACACTTTTCCAAAAACAAGCTCCAAATCATGTTGAAATACAGAAATTGACACTTTTCCATAAACAAGCTCTAAATCATGTTTGATGCACTCTGGAAGTGAATTTTTTTTCAGTACTGTTTAATCAGGATGTTAGGAACACTGTGGACAGTTTTTAGCAAGTTGCAACATTGAAATACAGAAATAAACACTTTTCCAAAAACAAGCTTCAAATCATGTTGAAATACAGAAATTGACACTTTTCCAAAAACAAGCTCCAAATCATGTTGAAATACAGAAATAAACACTTTTCCATAAACAAGCTCTAAATCATGTTTGATGCACTCTGGAAGTAAATTTTTTTTCAGTACTGTTTAATCAGGATGTTAGGAACACTGTGGACAGTTTTCAGCAAGTTGCAACATTGAAATACAGAAATAAACACTTTTCCAAAAACAAGCTCTAAATCATGTTGAAATACAGAAATAAACACTTTTCCAAAAACAAGCTCTAAATCATGTTGAAATACAGAAATTAACACTTTTCCAAAAACAAGCTTCAAATCATGTTGAAATACAGAAATTGACACTTTTCCAAAAACAAGCTCCAAATCATGTTGAAATACAGAAATAAACACTTTTCCATAAACAAGCTCTAAATCATGTTTGATGCACTCTGGAAGTTAATTTTTTTTCAGTACCGTTTAATCAGGATGTTAGGAACACTGTGGACAGTTTTCAGCAAGTTGCAACATTGAAATACAGAAATAAACACTTTTCCAAAAACAAGCTTCAAATCATGTTGAAATACAGAAATTGACACTTTTCCAAAAACAAGCTCCAAATCATGTTGAAATACAGAAATAAACACTTTTCCATAAACAAGCTCTAAATCATGTTTGATGCACTCTGGAAGATAATTTTTTTTCAGTACTGTTTAATCAGGATGTTAGGAACACTGTGGACAGTTTTCAGCAAGTTGCAACATTGAAATACAGAAATAAACACTTTTCCAAAAACAAGCTCTAAATCATGTTGAAATACAGAAATAAACACTTTTCCAAAAACAAGCTCTAAATCATGTTGAAATACAGAAATGAACACTTTTCCAAAAACAAGCTCCAAATCATGTTGAAATACAGAAATTGACACTTTTCCATAAACAAGCTCTAAATCATGTTTGATGCACTCTGGAAGTAAAATTTTTTTCAGTACTGTTTAATCAGGATGTTAGGAACACTGTGGACAGTTTTCAGCAAGTTGCAACATTGAAATACAGAAATAAACACTTTTCCAAAAACAAGCTCTAAATCATGTTGAAAAACAGAAATAAGCACGTTTCAAAAACAAGCTTCAAATCATGTTGAAATACAGAAATTGACACTTTTCCAAAAACAAGCTTCAAATCATGTTGAAATACAGAAATTGACACTTTTCCAAAAACAAGCTCCAAATCATGTTGAAATACAGAAATAAACACTTTTCCATAAACAAGCTCTAAATCATGTTTGATGCGCTCTGGAAGTAAATTTTTTTTTCAGTACTGTTTAATCAGGATGTTAGGAACACTGTGGACAGTTTTCAGCAAGTTGCAACATTGAAATACAGAAATAAACACTTTTCCAAAAACAAGCTCTAAATCATGTTGAAAAACAGAAATAAGCACTTTTCAAAAACAAGCTTCAAATCATGTTGAAATACAGAAATTGACACTTTTCCAAAAACAAGCTCCAAATCATGTTGAAATACAGAAATCGACACTTTTCCATAAACAAGCTCTAAATCATGTTTGATGCACTCTGGAAGTTAATTTTTTTTCAGTACTGTTTAATCAGGATGTTAGGAACACTGTGGACAGTTTTTAGCAAGTTGCAACATTGAAATACAGAAATAAACACTTTTCCAAAAACAAGCTTCAAATCATGTTGAAATACAGAAATTGACACTTTTCCAAAAACAAGCTCCAAATCATGTTGAAATACAGAAATAAACACTTTTCCATAAACAAGCTCTAAATCATGTTTGATGCACTCTGGAAGTAAATTTTTTTTCAGTACTGTTTAATCAGGATGTTAGGAACACTGTGGACAGTTTTCAGCAAGTTGCAACATTGAAATACAGAAATAAACACTTTTCCAAAAACAAGCTCTAAATCATGTTGAAAAACAGAAATAAGCACGTTTCAAAAACAAGCTTCAAATCATGTTGAAATACAGAAATTGACACTTTTCCAAAAACAAGCTTCAAATCATGTTGAAATACAGAAATTGACACTTTTCCAAAAACAAGCTCCAAATCATGTTGAAATACAGAAATAAACACTTTTCCATAAACAAGCTCTAAATCATGTTTGATGCACTCTGGAAGTTAATTTTTTTTCAGTACCGTTTAATCAGGATGTTAGGAACACTGTGGACAGTTTTCAGCAAGTTGCAACATTGAAATACAGAAATAAACACTTTTCCAAAAACAAGCTCTAAATCATGTTGAAATACAGAAATGAACACTTTTCCAAAAACAAGCTCCAAATCATGTTGAAATACAGAAATTGACACTTTTCCATAAACAAGCTCTAAATCATGTTTGATGCACTCTGGAAGTTATTTTTTTTTCAGTACTGTTTAATCAGGATGTTAGGAACACTGTGGACAGTTTCCAGCAAGTTGCAACATTGAAATACAGAAATAAACACTTTTCCAAAAACAAGCTCTAAATCATGTTGAAATACAGAAATAAACACTTTTCCATAAACATGCTCTAAATCATGTTTGATGCGCTCTGGAAGTTATTTTTTTTCAGTCCTGTTTAATCAGGATGTTAGGAACACTGTGGACAGTTTTCAGCAAGTTGCAACATTGAAATACAGAAATAAACACTTTTCCAAAAACAAGCTCTAAATCATGTTGAAATACAGAAATTGACACTTTTCCATAAACAAGCTCTAAATCATGTTTGATGCACTCTGGAAGTTAATTTTTTTTCAGTACTGTTTAATCAGGATGTTAGGAACACTGTGGACAGTTTTCAGCAAGTTGCAACATTGAAAAACAGAAATAAGCACTTTTCAAAAACAAGCTTCAAATCATGTTGAAATACAGAAATTGACACTTTTCCAAAAACAAGCTCCAAATCATGTTGAAATACAGAAATAAAAACTTTTCCATAAACAAGCTCTAAATCATGTTTGATGCACTCTGGAAGTTAATTTTTTTTCAGTACTGTTTAATCAGGATGTTAGGAACACTGTGGACAGTTTTCAGCAAGTTGCAACATTGAAATACAGAAATAAACACTTTTCCAAAAACAAGCTCTAAATCATGTTGAAATACAGAAGAAAACACTTTTCCAAAAACAAGCTCTAAATCATGTTGAAATACAGAAATGAACACTTTTCCAAAAACAAGCTCCAAATCATGTTGAAATACAGAAATTGACACTTTTCCATAAACAAGCTCTAAATCATGTTTGATGCACTCTGGAAGTTAATTTTTTTTCAGTACTGTTTAATCAGGATCTTAGGAACACTGTGGACAGTTTTTAGCAAGTTGCAACATTGAAATACAGAAATAAACAGTTTTCCAAAAACAAGCTTCAAATCAAGTTGAAATACAGAAATTGACACTTTTCCAAAAACAAGCTCTAAATCATGTTTGATGCACTCTGGAAGTTAATTTTTTTTCAGTACTGTTTAATCAGGATGTTAGGAACACTGTGGACAGTTTTCAGCAAGTTGCAACATTGAAATACAGAAATAAACACTTTTCCAAAAACAAGCTCCAAATCATGTTGAAATACAGAAATAAACACTTTTCCAAAAACAAGCTCTAAATCATGTTGAAATACAGAAATGAACACTTTTCCAAAAACAAGCTCCAAATCATGTTGAAATACAGAAATTGACACTTTTCCATAAACAAGCTCTAAATCATGTTTGATGCACTCTGGAAGTAAATTTTTTTTCAGTACTGTTTAATCAGGATGTTAGGAACACTGTGGACAGTTTTCAGCAAGTTGCAACATTGAAATACAGAAATAAACACTTTTCCATAAACAAGCTCTAAATCATGTTTGATGCACTCTGGAAGTTAATTTTTTTTCAGTACTGTTTAATCAGGATCTTAGGAACACTGTGGACAGTTTTTAGCAAGTTGCAACATTGAAATACAGAAATGAACAGTTTTCCAAAAACAAGCTTCAAATCAAGTTGAAATACAGAAATTGACACTTTTCCATAAACAAGCTCTAAATCATGTTTGATGCACTCTGGAAGTTAATTTTTTTTCAGTACTGTTTAATCAGGATGTTAGGAACACTGTGGACAGTTTTCAGCAAGTTGCAACATTGAAATACAGAAATAAACACTTTTCCAAAAACAAGCTCCAAATCATGTTGAAATACAGAAATAAACACTTTTCCAAAAACAAGCTCTAAATCATGTTGAAATACAGAAATGAACACTTTTCCAAAAACAAGCTCCAAATCATGTTGAAATACAGAAATTGACACTTTTCCATAAACAAGCTCTAAATCATGTTTGATGCACTCTGGAAGTAAATTTTTTTTCAGTACTGTTTAATCAGGATGTTAGGAACACTGTGGACAGTTTTCAGCAAGTTGCAACATTGAAATACAGAAATAAACACTTTTCCAAAAACAAGCTCTAAATCATGTTGAAAAACAGAAATAAGCACTTTTCCAAAAACAAGCTTCAAATCATGTTGAAATACAGAAATTGACACTTTTCCAAAAACAAGCTCCAAATCATGTTGAAATACAGAAATTGACACTTTTCCATAAACAAGCTCTAAATCATGTTTGATGCGCTCTGGAAGTAAATTTTTTTTTCAGTACTGTTTAATCAGGATGTTAGGAACACTGTGGACAGTTTTCAGCAAGTTGCAACATTGAAATACAGAAATAAACACTTTTCCAAAAACAAGCTCTAAATCATGTTGAAAAACAGAAATAAGCACTTTTCAAAAACAAGCTTCAAATCATGTTGAAATACAGAAATTGACACTTTTCCAAAAACAAGCTCCAAATCATGTTGAAATACAGAAATCGACACTTTTCCATAAACAAGCTCTAAATCATGTTTGATGCACTCTGGAAGTTAATTTTTTTTCAGTACTGTTTAATCAGGATGTTAGGAACACTGTGGACAGTTTTTAGCAAGTTGCAACATTGAAATACAGAAATAAACACTTTTCCAAAAACAAGCTTCAAATCATGTTGAAATACAGAAATTGACACTTTTCCAAAAACAAGCTCCAAATCATGTTGAAATACAGAAATAAACACTTTTCCATAAACAAGCTCTAAATCATGTTTGATGCACTCTGGAAGTTAATTTTTTTTCAGTACTGTTTAATCAGGATGTTAGGAACACTGTGGACAGTTTTCAGCAAGTTGCAACATTGAAATACAGAAATAAACACTTTTCCAAAAACAAGCTCTAAATCATGTTGAAAAACAGAAATAAGCACTTTTCAAAAACAAGCTTCAAATCATGTTGAAATACAGAAATTGACACTTTTCCAAAAACAAGCTCCAAATCATGTTGAAATACAGAAATAAACACTTTTCCATAAACAAGCTCTAAATCATGTTTGATGCACTCTGGAAGTTAATTTTTTTTCAGTACTGTTTAATCAGGATGTTAGGAACACTGTGGACAGTTTTCAGCAAGTTGCAACATTGAAATACAGAAATAAACACTTTTCCAAAAACAAGCTCTAAATCATGTTGAAAAACAGAAATAAGCACGTTTCAAAAACAAGCTTCAAATCATGTTGAAATACAGAAATTGACACTTTTCCAAAAACAAGCTTCAAATCATGTTGAAATACAGAAATTGACACTTTTCCAAAAACAAGCTCCAAATCATGTTGAAATACAGAAATAAACACTTTTCCATAAACAAGCTCTAAATCATGTTTGATGCACTCTGGAAGTTAATTTTTTTTCAGTACCGTTTAATCAGGATGTTAGGAACACTGTGGACAGTTTTCAGCAAGTTGCAACATTGAAATACAGAAATAAACACTTTTCCAAAAACAAGCTCTAAATCATGTTGAAATACAGAAATGAACACTTTTCCAAAAACAAGCTCCAAATCATGTTGAAATACAGAAATTGACACTTTTCCATAAACAAGCTCTAAATCATGTTTGATGCACTCTGGAAGTAAATTTTTTTTCAGTACTGTTTAATCAGGATGTTAGGAACACTGTGGACAGTTTTCAGCAAGTTGCAACATTGAAAAACAGAAATAAGCACTTTTCAAAAACAAGCTTCAAATCATGTTGAAATACAGAAATTGACACTTTTCCAAAAACAAGCTCCAAATCATGTTGAAATACAGAAATAAACACTTTTCCATAAACAAGCTCTAAATCATGTTTGATGCACTCTGGAAGTTAATTTTTTTTCAGTACTGTTTAATCAGGATGTTAGGAACACTGTGGACAGTTTTCAGCAAGTTGCAACATTGAAATACAGAAATAAACACTTTTCCAAAAACAAGCTCTAAATCATGTTGAAATACAGAAGAAAACACTTTTCCAAAAACAAGCTCTAAATCATGTTGAAATACAGAAATTGACACTTTTCCAAAAACAAGCTCCAAATCATGTTGAAATACAGAAATTGACACTTTTCCATAAACAAGCTCTAAATCATGTTTGATGCACTCTGGAAGTGAATTTTTTTTCAGTACTGTTTAATCAGGATGTTAGGAACACTGTGGACAGTTTTTAGCAAGTTGCAACATTGAAATACAGAAATAAACACTTTTCCAAAAACAAGCTTCAAATCATGTTGAAATACAGAAATTGACACTTTTCCAAAAACAAGCTCTAAATCATGTTGAAATACAGAAATTAACACTTTTCCAAAAACAAGCTCCAAATCATGTTGAAATACAGAAATTGACACTTTTCCATAAACAAGCTCTAAATCATGTTTGATGCACTCTGGAAGTTAATTTTTTTTCAGTACTGTTTAATCAGGATGTTAGGAACACTGTGGACAGTTTTCAGCAAGTTGCAACATTGAAATACAGAAATAAACACTTTTCCAAAAACAACCTCTAAATCATGTTGAAATACAGAAATAAACACTTTTCCAAAAACAAGCTCTAAATCATGTTGAAATACAGAAATTAACACTTTTCCAAAAACAAGCTCCAAATCATGTTGAAATACAGAAATTGACACTTTTCCATAAACAAGCTCTAAATCATGTTTGATGCACTCTGGAAGTTAATTTTTTTTCAGTACTGTTTAATCAGGATGTTAGGAACACTGTGGACAGTTTTCAGCAAGTTGCAACATTGAAATACAGAAATAAACACTTTTCCAAAAACAACCTCTAAATCATGTTGAAATACAGAAATAAACACTTTTCCAAAAACAAGCTCTAAATCATGTTGAAATACAGAAATTGACACTTTTCCAAAAACAAGCTCCAAATCATGTTGAAATACAGAAATAGACACTTTTCCATAAACAAGCTCTAAATCATGTTTGATGCACTCTGGAAGTTAATTTTTTTTCAGTACTGTTTAATCAGGATGTTAGGAACACTGTGGACAGTTTTCAGCAAGTTGCAACATTGAAATACAGAAATAAACACTTTTCCAAAAACAAGCTCTAAATCATGTTGAAAAACAGAAATAAACACTTTTCCAAAAACAAGCTCTCAAATCATGTTGAAATACAGAAATGAACACTTTTCCAAAAACAAGCTCCAAATCATGTTGAAATACAGAAATTGACACTTTTCCATAAACAAGCTCTAAATCATGTTTGATGCACTCTGGAAGTTAATTTTTTTTCAGTACTGTTTAATCAGGATGTTAGGAACACTGTGGACAGTTTTCAGCAAGTTGCAACATTGAAATACAGAAATAAACACTTTTCCAAAAACAAGCTCTAAATCATGTTGAAAAACAGAAATAAGCACGTTTCAAAAACAAGCTTCAAATCATGTTGAAATACAGAAATTGACACTTTTCCAAAAACAAGCTTCAAATCATGTTGAAATACAGAAATTGACACTTTTCCAAAAACAAGCTCCAAATCATGTTGAAATACAGAAATAAACACTTTTCCATAAACAAGCTCTAAATCATGTTTGATGCACTCTGGAAGTTAATTTTTTTTCAGTACCGTTTAATCAGGATGTTAGGAACACTGTGGACAGTTTTCAGCAAGTTGCAACATTGAAATACAGAAATAAACACTTTTCCAAAAACAAGCTCTAAATCATGTTGAAAAACAGAAATAAGCATTTTTCAAAAACAAACTTCAAATCATGTTGAAATACAGAAATTGACACTTTTCCAAAAACAAGCTCCAAATCATGTTGAAATACAGAAATAAACACTTTTCCATAAACAAGCTCTAAATCATGTTTGATGCGCTCTGGAAGTAAATTTTTTTTTCAGTACTGTTTAATCAGGATGTTAGGAACACTGTGGACAGTTTTCAGCAAGTTGCAACATTGAAATACAGAAATAAACACTTTTCCAAAAACAAGCTCTAAATCATGTTGAAAAACAGAAATAAGCACTTTTCAAAAACAAGCTTCAAATCATGTTGAAATACAGAAATTGACACTTTTCCAAAAACAAGCTCCAAATCATGTTGAAATACAGAAATTGACACTTTTCCATAAACAAGCTCTAAATCATGTTTGATGCACTCTGGAAGTTAATTTTTTTTCAGTACTGTTTAATCAGTATGTTAGGAACACTGTGGACAGTTTTCAGCAAGTTGCAACATTGAAATACAGAAATAAACACTTTTCCAAAAACAAGCTCTAAATCATGTTGAAATACAGAAATAAACACTTTTCCAAAAACAAGCTCTAAATCATGTTGAAATACAGAAATTAACACTTTTCCAAAAACAAGCTCCAAATCATGTTGAAATACAGAAATTGACACTTTTCCATAAACAAGCTCTAAATCATGTTTGATGCACTCTGGAAGTAAAATTTTTTTCAGTACTGTTTAATCAGGATGTTAGGAACACTGTGGACAGTTTTCAGCAAGTTGCAACATTGAAATACAGAAATAAACACTTTTCCAAAAACAAGCTCTAAATCATGTTGAAAAACAGAAATAAGCACGTTTCAAAAACAAGCTTCAAATCATGTTGAAATACAGAAATTGACACTTTTCCAAAAACAAGCTTCAAATCATGTTGAAATACAGAAATTGACACTTTTCCAAAAACAAGCTCCAAATCATGTTGAAATACAGAAATAAACACTTTTCCATAAACAAGCTCTAAATCATGTTTGATGCACTCTGGAAGTTAATTTTTTTTCAGTACCGTTTAATCAGGATGTTAGGAACACTGTGGACAGTTTTCAGCAAGTTGCAACATTGAAATACAGAAATAAACACTTTTCCAAAAACAAGCTCTAAATCATGTTGAAATACAGAAATGAACACTTTTCCAAAAACAAGCTCCAAATCATGTTGAAATACAGAAATTGACACTTTTCCATAAACAAGCTCTAAATCATGTTTGATGCACTCTGGAAGTTATTTTTTTTTCAGTACTGTTTAATCAGGATGTTAGGAACACTGTGGACAGTTTCCAGCAAGTTGCAACATTGAAATACAGAAATAAACACTTTTCCAAAAACAAGCTCTAAATCATGTTGAAATACAGAAATAAACACTTTTCCATAAACATGCTCTAAATCATGTTTGATGCGCTCTGGAAGTTATTTTTTTTCAGTCCTGTTTAATCAGGATGTTAGGAACACTGTGGACAGTTTTCAGCAAGTTGCAACATTGAAATACAGAAATAAACACTTTTCCAAAAACAAGCTCTAAATCATGTGGAAAAACAGAAATAAGCACTTTTCAAAAACAAGCTTCAAATCATGTTGAAATACAGAAATTGACACTTTTCCAAAAACAAGCTCCAAATCATGTTGAAATACAGAAATAAACACTTTTCCATAAACAAGCTCTAAATCATGTTTGATGCGCTCTGGAAGTAAATTTTTTTTCAGTACTGTTTAATCAGGATGTTAGGAACACTGTGGACAGTTTTCAGCAAGTTGCAACATTGAAATACAGAAATAAACACTTTTCCAAAAACAAGCTCTAAATCATGTTGAAATACAGAAATTGACACTTTTCCATAAACAAGCTCTAAATCATGTTTGATGCACTCTGGAAGTTAATTTTTTTTCAGTACTGTTTAATCAGGATGTTAGGAACACTGTGGACAGTTTTCAGCAAGTTGCAACATTGAAATACAGAAATAAACACTTTTCCAAAAACAAGCTCTAAATCATGTTGAAATACAGAAGAAAACACTTTTCCAAAAACAAGCTCTAAATCATGTTGAAATACAGAAATGAACACTTTTCCAAAAACAAGCTCCAAATCATGTTGAAATACAGAAATTGACACTTTTCCATAAACAAGCTCTAAATCATGTTTGATGCACTCTGGAAGTTAATTTTTTTTCAGTACTGTTTAATCAGGATCTTAGGAACACTGTGGACAGTTTTTAGCAAGTTGCAACATTGAAATACAGAAATAAACACTTTTCCAAAAACAAGCTTCAAATCATGTTGAAATACAGAAATTGACACTTTTCCAAAAACAAGCTCTAAATCATGTTGAAATACAGAAATTAACACTTTTCCAAAAACAAGCTCCAAATCATGTTGAAATACAGAAATTGACACTTTTCCATAAACAAGCTCTAAATCATGTTTGATGCACTCTGGAAGTTAATTTTTTTTCAGTACTGTTTAATCAGGATGTTAGGAACACTGTGGACAGTTTTCAGCAAGTTGCAACATTGAAATACAGAAATAAACACTTTTCCAAAAACAACCTCTAAATCATGTTGAAATACAGAAATAAACACTTTTCCAAAAACAAGCTCTAAATCATGTTGAAATACAGAAATTAACACTTTTCCAAAAACAAGCTCCAAATCATGTTGAAATACAGAAATTGACACTTTTCCATAAACAAGCTCTAAATCATGTTTGATGCACTCTGGAAGTTAATTTTTTTTCAGTACTGTTTAATCAGGATGTTAGGAACACTGTGGACAGTTTTCAGCAAGTTGCAACATTGAAATACAGAAATAAACACTTTTCCAAAAACAAGCTCTAAATCATGTTGAAAAACAGAAATAAGCACTTTTCAAAAACAAGCTTCAAATCATGTTGAAATACAGAAATTGACACTTTTCCAAAAACAAGCTCCAAATCATGTTGAAATACAGAAATAGACACTTTTCCATAAACAAGCTCTAAATCATGTTTGATGCAGTCTGGAAGTTAATTTTTTTTCAGTACTGTTTAATCAGGATGTTAGGAACACTGTGGACAGTTTTCAGCAAGTTGCAACATTGAAATACAGAAATAAACACTTTTCCAAAAACAAGCTCTAAATCATGTTGAAAAACAGCAATAAGCACTTTTCCATAAACAAGCTCTAAATCATGTTTGATGCACTCTGGAAGTTAATTTTTTTTCAGTACTGTTTAATCAGGATGTTAGGAACACTGTGGACAGTTTTCAGCAAGTTGCAACATTGAAAAACAGAAATAAGCACTTTTCAAAAACAAGCTTCAAATCATGTTGAAATACAGAAATTGACACTTTTCCAAAAACAAGCTCCAAATCATGTTGAAATACAGAAATAAACACTTTTCCATAAACAAGCTCTAAATCATGTTTGATGCACTCTGGAAGTTAATTTTTTTTCAGTACCGTTTAATCAGGATGTTAGGAACACTGTGGACAGTTTTCAGCAAGTTGCAACATTGAAATACAGAAATAAACACTTTTCCAAAAACAAGCTCTAAATCATGTTGAAAAACAGAAATAAGCATTTTTCAAAAACAAACTTCAAATCATGTTGAAATACAGAAATTGACACTTTTCCAAAAACAAGCTCCAAATCATGTTGAAATACAGAAATAAACACTTTTCCATAAACAAGCTCTAAATCATGTTTGATGCGCTCTGGAAGTAAATTTTTTTTTCAGTACTGTTTAATCAGGATGTTAGGAACACTGTGGACAGTTTTCAGCAAGTTGCAACATTGAAATACAGAAATAAACACTTTTCCAAAAACAAGCTCTAAATCATGTTGAAAAACAGAAATAAGCACTTTTCAAAAACAAGCTTCAAATCATGTTGAAATACAGAAATTGACACTTTTCCAAAAACAAGCTCCAAATCATGTTGAAATACAGAAATTGACACTTTTCCATAAACAAGCTCTAAATCATGTTTGATGCACTCTGGAAGTTAATTTTTTTTCAGTACTGTTTAATCAGGATGTTAGGAACACTGTGGACAGTTTTTAGCAAGTTGCAACATTGAAATACAGAAATAAACACTTTTCCAAAAACAAGCTTCAAATCATGTTGAAATACAGAAATTGACACTTTTCCAAAAACAAGCTCCAAATCATGTTGAAATACAGAAATAAACACTTTTCCATAAACAAGCTCTAAATCATGTTTGATGCACTCTGGAAGTTAATTTTTTTTCAGTACTGTTTAATCAGGATGTTAGGAACACTGTGGACAGTTTTCAGCAAGTTGCAACATTGAAATACAGAAATAAACACTTTTCCAAAAACAAGCTCTAAATCATGTTGAAATACAGAAATAAACACTTTTCCAAAAACAAGCTCTAAATCATGTTGAAATACAGAAATTAACACTTTTCCAAAAACAAGCTCCAAATCATGTTGAAATACAGAAATTGACACTTTTCCATAAACAAGCTCTAAATCATGTTTGATGCACTCTGGAAGTAAATTTTTTTTCAGTACTGTTTAATCAGGATGTTAGGAACACTGTGGACAGTTTTCAGCAAGTTGCAACATTGAAATACAGAAATAAACACTTTTCCAAAAACAAGCTCTAAATCATGTTGAAAAACAGAAATAAGCACGTTTCAAAAACAAGCTTCAAATCATGTTGAAATACAGAAATTGACACTTTTCCAAAAACAAGCTTCAAATCATGTTGAAATACAGAAATTGACACTTTTCCAAAAACAAGCTCCAAATCATGTTGAAATACAGAAATAAACACTTTTCCATAAACAAGCTCTAAATCATGTTTGATGCACTCTGGAAGTTAATTTTTTTTCAGTACCGTTTAATCAGGATGTTAGGAACACTGTGGACAGTTTTCAGCAAGTTGCAACATTGAAATACAGAAATAAACACTTTTCCAAAAACAAGCTCTAAATCATGTTGAAATACAGAAATGAACACTTTTCCAAAAACAAGCTCCAAATCATGTTGAAATACAGAAATTGACACTTTTCCATAAACAAGCTCTAAATCATGTTTGATGCACTCTGGAAGTTATTTTTTTTTCAGTACTGTTTAATCAGGATGTTAGGAACACTGTGGACAGTTTCCAGCAAGTTGCAACATTGAAATACAGAAATAAACACTTTTCCAAAAACAAGCTCTAAATCATGTTGAAATACAGAAATAAACACTTTTCCATAAACATGCTCTAAATCATGTTTGATGCGCTCTGGAAGTTATTTTTTTTCAGTCCTGTTTAATCAGGATGTTAGGAACACTGTGGGCAGTTTTCAGCAAGTTGCAACATTGAAATACAGAAATAAACACTTTTCCAAAAACAAGCTCTAAATCATGTGGAAAAACAGAAATAAGCACTTTTCAAAAACAAGCTTCAAATCATGTTGAAATACAGAAATTGACACTTTTCCAAAAACAAGCTCCAAATCATGTTGAAATACAGAAATAAACACTTTTCCATAAACAAGCTCTAAATCATGTTTGATGCGCTCTGGAAGTAAATTTTTTTTCAGTACTGTTTAATCAGGATGTTAGGAACACTGTGGACAGTTTTCAGCAAGTTGCAACATTGAAATACAGAAATAAACACTTTTCCAAAAACAAGCTCTAAATCATGTTGAAATACAGAAATTGACACTTTTCCATAAACAAGCTCTAAATCATGTTTGATGCACTCTGGAAGTTAATTTTTTTTCAGTACTGTTTAATCAGGATGTTAGGAACACTGTGGACAGTTTTCAGCAAGTTGCAACATTGAAAAACAGAAATAAGCACTTTTCAAAAACAAGCTTCAAATCATGTTGAAATACAGAAATTGACACTTTTCCAAAAACAAGCTCCAAATCATGTTGAAATACAGAAATAAAAACTTTTCCATAAACAAGCTCTAAATCATGTTTGATGCACTCTGGAAGTTAATTTTTTTTCAGTACTGTTTAATCAGGATGTTAGGAACACTGTGGACAGTTTTCAGCAAGTTGCAACATTGAAATACAGAAATAAACACTTTTCCAAAAACAAGCTCTAAATCATGTTGAAATACAGAAGAAAACACTTTTCCAAAAACAAGCTCTAAATCATGTTGAAATACAGAAATGAACACTTTTCCAAAAACAAGCTCCAAATCATGTTGAAATACAGAAATTGACACTTTTCCATAAACAAGCTCTAAATCATGTTTGATGCACTCTGGAAGTTAATTTTTTTTCAGTACTGTTTAATCAGGATCTTAGGAACACTGTGGACAGTTTTTAGCAAGTTGCAACATTGAAATACAGAAATAAACACTTTTCCAAAAACAAGCTTCAAATCATGTTGAAATACAGAAATTGACACTTTTCCAAAAACAAGCTCTAAATCATGTTGAAATACAGAAATTAACACTTTTCCAAAAACAAGCTCCAAATCATGTTGAAATACAGAAATTGACACTTTTCCATAAACAAGCTCTAAATCATGTTTGATGCACTCTGGAAGTTAATTTTTTTTCAGTACTGTTTAATCAGGATGTTAGGAACACTGTGGACAGTTTTCAGCAAGTTGCAACATTGAAATACAGAAATAAACACTTTTCCAAAAACAACCTCTAAATCATGTTGAAATACAGAAATAAACACTTTTCCAAAAACAAGCTCTAAATCATGTTGAAATACAGAAATTAACACTTTTCCAAAAACAAGCTCCAAATCATGTTGAAATACAGAAATTGACACTTTTCCATAAACAAGCTCTAAATCATGTTTGATGCACTCTGGAAGTTAATTTTTTTTCAGTACTGTTTAATCAGGATGTTAGGAACACTGTGGACAGTTTTCAGCAAGTTGCAACATTGAAATACAGAAATAAACACTTTTCCAAAAACAAGCTCTAAATCATGTTGAAAAACAGAAATAAGCACTTTTCAAAAACAAGCTTCAAATCATGTTGAAATACAGAAATTGACACTTTTCCAAAAACAAGCTCCAAATCATGTTGAAATACAGAAATAGACACTTTTCCATAAACAAGCTCTAAATCATGTTTGATGCAGTCTGGAAGTTAATTTTTTTTCAGTACTGTTTAATCAGGATGTTAGGAACACTGTGGACAGTTTTCAGCAAGTTGCAACATTGAAATACAGAAATAAACACTTTTCCAAAAACAAGCTCTAAATCATGTTGAAAAACAGCAATAAGCACTTTTCCATAAACAAGCTCTAAATCATGTTTGATGCACTCTGGAAGTTAATTTTTTTTCAGTACTGTTTAATCAGGATGTTAGGAACACTGTGGACAGTTTTCAGCAAGTTGCAACATTGAAAAACAGAAATAAGCACTTTTCAAAAACAAGCTTCAAATCATGTTGAAATACAGAAATTGACACTTTTCCAAAAACAAGCTCCAAATCATGTTGAAATACAGAAATAAACACTTTTCCATAAACAAGCTCTAAATCATGTTTGATGCACTCTGGAAGTTAATTTTTTTTCAGTACCGTTTAATCAGGATGTTAGGAACACTGTGGACAGTTTTCAGCAAGTTGCAACATTGAAATACAGAAATAAACACTTTTCCAAAAACAAGCTCTAAATCATGTTGAAAAACAGAAATAAGCATTTTTCAAAAACAAACTTCAAATCATGTTGAAATACAGAAATTGACACTTTTCCAAAAACAAGCTCCAAATCATGTTGAAATACAGAAATAAACACTTTTCCATAAACAAGCTCTAAATCATGTTTGATGCGCTCTGGAAGTAAATTTTTTTTTCAGTACTGTTTAATCAGGATGTTAGGAACACTGTGGACAGTTTTCAGCAAGTTGCAACATTGAAATACAGAAATAAACACTTTTCCAAAAACAAGCTCTAAATCATGTTGAAAAACAGAAATAAGCACTTTTCAAAAACAAGCTTCAAATCATGTTGAAATACAGAAATTGACACTTTTCCAAAAACAAGCTCCAAATCATGTTGAAATACAGAAATTGACACTTTTCCATAAACAAGCTCTAAATCATGTTTGATGCACTCTGGAAGTTAATTTTTTTTCAGTACTGTTTAATCAGGATGTTAGGAACACTGTGGACAGTTTTTAGCAAGTTGCAACATTGAAATACAGAAATAAACACTTTTCCAAAAACAAGCTTCAAATCATGTTGAAATACAGAAATTGACACTTTTCCAAAAACAAGCTCCAAATCATGTTGAAATACAGAAATAAACACTTTTCCATAAACAAGCTCTAAATCATGTTTGATGCACTCTGGAAGTTAATTTTTTTTCAGTACTGTTTAATCAGGATGTTAGGAACACTGTGGACAGTTTTCAGCAAGTTGCAACATTGAAATACAGAAATAAACACTTTTCCAAAAACAAGCTCTAAATCATGTTGAAATACAGAAATAAACACTTTTCCAAAAACAAGCTCTAAATCATGTTGAAATACAGAAATTAACACTTTTCCAAAAACAAGCTCCAAATCATGTTGAAATACAGAAATTGACACTTTTCCATAAACAAGCTCTAAATCATGTTTGATGCACTCTGGAAGTTAATTTTTTTTCAGTACTGTTTAATCAGGATGTTAGGAACACTGTGGACAGTTTTCAGCAAGTTGCAACATTGAAATACAGAAATAAACACTTTTCCAAAAACAACCTCTAAATCATGTTGAAATACAGAAATAAACACTTTTCCAAAAACAAGCTCTAAATCATGTTGAAATACAGAAATTAACACTTTTCCAAAAACAAGCTCCAAATCATGTTGAAATACAGAAATTGACACTTTTCCATAAACAAGCTCTAAATCATGTTTGATGCACTCTGGAAGTTAATTTTTTTTCAGTACTGTTTAATCAGGATGTTAGGAACACTGTGGACAGTTTTCAGCAAGTTGCAACATTGAAATACAGAAATAAACACTTTTCCAAAAACAAGCTCTAAATCATGTTGAAAAACAGAAATAAGCACTTTTCAAAAACAAGCTTCAAATCATGTTGAAATACAGAAATTGACACTTTTCCAAAAACAAGCTCCAAATCATGTTGAAATACAGAAATAGACACTTTTCCATAAACAAGCTCTAAATCATGTTTGATGCAGTCTGGAAGTTAATTTTTTTTCAGTACTGTTTAATCAGGATGTTAGGAACACTGTGGACAGTTTTCAGCAAGTTGCAACATTGAAATACAGAAATAAACACTTTTCCAAAAACAAGCTCTAAATCATGTTGAAAAACAGCAATAAGCACTTTTCCATAAACAAGCTCTAAATCATGTTTGATGCACTCTGGAAGTTAATTTTTTTTCAGTACTGTTTAATCAGGATGTTAGGAACACTGTGGACAGTTTTCAGCAAGTTGCAACATTGAAAAACAGAAATAAGCACTTTTCAAAAACAAGCTTCAAATCATGTTGAAATACAGAAATTGACACTTTTCCAAAAACAAGCTCCAAATCATGTTGAAATACAGAAATAAACACTTTTCCATAAACAAGCTCTAAATCATGTTTGATGCACTCTGGAAGTTAATTTTTTTTCAGTACCGTTTAATCAGGATGTTAGGAACACTGTGGACAGTTTTCAGCAAGTTGCAACATTGAAATACAGAAATAAACACTTTTCCAAAAACAAGCTCTAAATCATGTTGAAAAACAGAAATAAGCATTTTTCAAAAACAAACTTCAAATCATGTTGAAATACAGAAATTGACACTTTTCCAAAAACAAGCTCCAAATCATGTTGAAATACAGAAATAAACACTTTTCCATAAACAAGCTCTAAATCATGTTTGATGCGCTCTGGAAGTAAATTTTTTTTTCAGTACTGTTTAATCAGGATGTTAGGAACACTGTGGACAGTTTTCAGCAAGTTGCAACATTGAAATACAGAAATAAACACTTTTCCAAAAACAAGCTCTAAATCATGTTGAAAAACAGAAATAAGCACTTTTCAAAAACAAGCTTCAAATCATGTTGAAATACAGAAATTGACACTTTTCCAAAAACAAGCTCCAAATCATGTTGAAATACAGAAATTGACACTTTTCCATAAACAAGCTCTAAATCATGTTTGATGCACTCTGGAAGTTAATTTTTTTTCAGTACTGTTTAATCAGGATGTTAGGAACACTGTGGACAGTTTTTAGCAAGTTGCAACATTGAAATACAGAAATAAACACTTTTCCAAAAACAAGCTTCAAATCATGTTGAAATACAGAAATTGACACTTTTCCAAAAACAAGCTCCAAATCATGTCAATACAGAAATAAACACTTTTCCATAAACAAGCTCTAAATCATGTTTGATGCACTCTGGAAGTTAATTTTTTTTCAGTACTGTTTAATCAGGATGTTAGGAACACTGTGGACAGTTTTCAGCAAGTTGCAACATTGAAATACAGAAATAAACACTTTTCCAAAAACAAGCTCTAAATCATGTTGAAATACAGAAATAAACACTTTTCCAAAAACAAGCTCTAAATCATGTTGAAATACAGAAATTAACACTTTTCCAAAAACAAGCTCCAAATCATGTTGAAATACAGAAATTGACACTTTTCCATAAACAAGCTCTAAATCATGTTTGATGCACTCTGGAAGTTAATTTTTTTTCAGTACTGTTTAATCAGGATGTTAGGAACACTGTGGACAGTTTTCAGCAAGTTGCAACATTGAAATACAGAAATAAACACTTTTCCAAAAACAACCTCTAAATCATGTTGAAATACAGAAATAAACACTTTTCCAAAAACAAGCTCTAAATCATGTTGAAATACAGAAATTAACACTTTTCCAAAAACAAGCTCCAAATCATGTTGAAATACAGAAATTGACACTTTTCCATAAACAAGCTCTAAATCATGTTTGATGCACTCTGGAAGTTAATTTTTTTTCAGTACTGTTTAATCAGGATGTTAGGAACACTGTGGACAGTTTTCAGCAAGTTGCAACATTGAAATACAGAAATAAACACTTTTCCAAAAACAAGCTCTAAATCATGTTGAAAAACAGAAATAAGCACTTTTCAAAAACAAGCTTCAAATCATGTTGAAATACAGAAATTGACACTTTTCCAAAAACAAGCTCCAAATCATGTTGAAATACAGAAATAGACACTTTTCCATAAACAAGCTCTAAATCATGTTTGATGCAGTCTGGAAGTTAATTTTTTTTCAGTACTGTTTAATCAGGATGTTAGGAACACTGTGGACAGTTTTCAGCAAGTTGCAACATTGAAATACAGAAATAAACACTTTTCCAAAAACAAGCTCTAAATCATGTTGAAAAACAGAAATAAGCACTTTTCCATAAACAAGCTCTAAATCATGTTTGATGCACTCTGGAAGTTAATTTTTTTTCAGTACTGTTTAATCAGGATGTTAGGAACACTGTGG
This sequence comes from Salvelinus fontinalis, assembly GCF_029448725.1. Taxonomy (NCBI): domain Eukaryota; kingdom Metazoa; phylum Chordata; class Actinopteri; order Salmoniformes; family Salmonidae; genus Salvelinus; species Salvelinus fontinalis. The sequence goes on from NW_026600487.1 coordinate 61,929, forward strand.
ACAGTTTTCAGCAAGTTGCAACATTGAAAAACAGAAATAAGCACTTTTCAAAAACAAGCTTCAAATCATGTTGAAATACAGAAATTGACACTTTTCCAAAAACAAGCTCCAAATCATGTTGAAATACAGAAATAAACACTTTTCCATAAACAAGCTCTAAATCATGTTTGATGCACTCTGGAAGTTAATTTTTTTTCAGTACCGTTTAATCAGGATGTTAGGAACACTGTGGACAGTTTTCAGCAAGTTGCAACATTGAAATACAGAAATAAACACTTTTCCAAAAACAAGCTCTAAATCATGTTGAAAAACAGAAATAAGCATTTTTCAAAAACAAACTTCAAATCATGTTGAAATACAGAAATTGACACTTTTCCAAAAACAAGCTCCAAATCATGTTGAAATACAGAAATAAACACTTTTCCATAAACAAGCTCTAAATCATGTTTGATGCGCTCTGGAAGTAAATTTTTTTTTCAGTACTGTTTAATCAGGATGTTAGGAACACTGTGGACAGTTTTCAGCAAGTTGCAACATTGAAATACAGAAATAAACACTTTTCCAAAAACAAGCTCTAAATCATGTTGAAATACAGAAATAAACACTTTTCCAAAAACAAGCTCTAAATCATGTTGAAATACAGAAATTAACACTTTTCCAAAAACAAGCTCCAAATCATGTTGAAATACAGAAATTGACACTTTTCCATAAACAAGCTCTAAATCATGTTTGATGCACTCTGGAAGTTAATTTTTTTTCAGTACTGTTTAATCAGGATGTTAGGAACACTGTGGACAGTTTTCAGCAAGTTGCAACATTGAAATACAGAAATAAACACTTTTCCAAAAACAAGCTCTAAATCATGTTGAAAAACAGAAATAAGCACTTTTCAAAAACAAGCTTCAAATCATGTTGAAATACAGAAATTGACACTTTTCCAAAAACAAGCTCCAAATCATGTTGAAATACAGAAATAGACACTTTTCCATAAACAAGCTCTAAATCATGTTTGATGCAGTCTGGAAGTTAATTTTTTTTCAGTACTGTTTAATCAGGATGTTAGGAACACTGTGGACAGTTTTCAGCAAGTTGCAACATTGAAATACAGAAATAAACACTTTTCCAAAAACAAGCTCTAAATCATGTTGAAAAACAGAAATAAGCACTTTTCCATAAACAAGCTCTAAATCATGTTTGATGCACTCTGGAAGTTAATTTTTTTTCAGTACTGTTTAATCAGGATGTTAGGAACACTGTGGACAGTTTTCCGCAAGTTGCAACATTGAAAAACAGAAATAAGCACTTTTCAAAAACAAGCTTCAAATCATGTTGAAATACAGAAATTGACACTTTTCCAAAAACAAGCTCCAAATCATGTTGAAATACAGAAATAAACACTTTTCCATAAACAAGCTCTAAATCATGTTTGATGCACTCTGGAAGTTAATTTTTTTTCAGTACCGTTTAATCAGGATGTTAGGAACACTGTGGACAGTTTTCAGCAAGTTGCAACATTGAAATACAGAAATAAACACTTTTCCAAAAACAAGCTCTAAATCATGTTGAAAAACAGAAATAAGCATTTTTCAAAAACAAACTTCAAATCATGTTGAAATACAGAAATTGACACTTTTCCAAAAACAAGCTCCAAATCATGTTGAAATACAGAAATAAACACTTTTCCATAAACAAGCTCTAAATCATGTTTGATGCGCTCTGGAAGTAAATTTTTTTTTCAGTACTGTTTAATCAGGATGTTAGGAACACTGTGGACAGTTTTCAGCAAGTTGCAACATTGAAATACAGAAATAAACACTTTTCCAAAAACAAGCTCTAAATCATGTTGAAATACAGAAATAAACACTTTTCCAAAAACAAGCTCTAAATCATGTTGAAATACAGAAATTAACACTTTTCCAAAAACAAGCTCCAAATCATGTTGAAATACAGAAATTGACACTTTTCCATAAACAAGCTCTAAATCATGTTTGATGCACTCTGGAAGTTAATTTTTTTTCAGTACTGTTTAATCAGGATGTTAGGAACACTGTGGACAGTTTTCAGCAAGTTGCAACATTGAAATACAGAAATAAACACTTTTCCAAAAACAAGCTCTAAATCATGTTGAAAAACAGAAATAAGCACGTTTCAAAAACAAGCTTCAAATCATGTTGAAATACAGAAATTGACACTTTTCCAAAAACAAGCTTCAAATCATGTTGAAATACAGAAATTGACACTTTTCCAAAAACAAGCTCCAAATCATGTTGAAATACAGAAATAAACACTTTTCCATAAACAAGCTCTAAATCATGTTTGATGCACTCTGGAAGTTAATTTTTTTTCAGTACTGTTTAATCAGGATGTTAGGAACACTGTGGACAGTTTTCAGCAAGTTGCAACATTGAAATACAGAAATAAACACTTTTCCAAAAACAAGCTCTAAATCATGTTGAAATACAGAAATGAACACTTTTCCAAAAACAAGCTCCAAATCATGTTGAAATACAGAAATTGACACTTTTCCATAAACAAGCTCTAAATCATGTTTGATGCACTCTGGAAGTTAATTTTTTTTCAGTACTGTTTAATCAGGATGTTAGGAACACTGTGGACAGTTTTCAGCAAGTTGCAACATTGAAATACAGAAATAAACACTTTTCCAAAAACAAGCTCTAAATCATGTTGAAATACAGAAATAAACACTTTTCCATAAACATGCTCTAAATCATGTTTGATGCACTCTGGAAGTTAATTTTTTTTCAGTACTGTTTAATCAGGATGTTAGGAACACTGTGGACAGTTTTCAGCAAGTTGCAACATTGAAATACAGAAATAAACACTTTTCCAAAAACAAGCTTCAAATCATGTTGAAATACAGAAATTGACACTTTTCCAAAAACAAGCTTCAAATCATGTTGAAATACAGAAATTGACACTTTTCCAAAAACAAGCTCCAAATCATGTTGAAATACAGAAATTGACACTTTTCCATAAACAAGCTCTAAATCATGTTTGATGCACTCTGGAAGTTAATTTTTTTTCAGTACTGTTTAATCAGGATGTTAGGAACACTGTGGACAGTTTCCAGCAAGTTGCAACATTGAAATACAGAAATAAACACTTTTCCAAAAACAAGCTCTAAATCATGTTGAAATACAGAAATAAACACTTTTCCATAAACATGCTCTAAATCATGTTTGATGCGCTCTGGAAGTTATTTTTTTTCAGTCCTGTTTAATCAGGATGTTAGGAACACTGTGGACAGTTTTCAGCAAGTTGCAACATTGAAATACAGAAATAAACACTTTTCCAAAAACAAGCTCTAAATCATGTGGAAAAACAGAAATAAGCACTTTTCAAAAACAAGCTTCAAATCATGTTGAAATACAGAAATTGACACTTTTCCAAAAACAAGCTCCAAATCATGTTGAAATACAGAAATAAACACTTTTCCATAAACAAGCTCTAAATCATGTTTGATGCGCTCTGGAAGTAAATTTTTTTTCAGTACTGTTTAATCAGGATGTTAGGAACACTGTGGACAGTTTTCAGCAAGTTGCAACATTGAAATACAGAAATAAACACTTTTCCAAAAACAAGCTCTAAATCATGTTGAAATACAGAAATTGACACTTTTCCATAAACAAGCTCTAAATCATGTTTGATGCACTCTGGAAGTTAATTTTTTTTCAGTACTGTTTAATCAGGATGTTAGGAACACTGTGGACAGTTTTCAGCAAGTTGCAACATTGAAAAACAGAAATAAGCACTTTTCAAAAACAAGCTTCAAATCATGTTGAAATACAGAAATTGACACTTTTCCAAAAACAAGCTCCAAATCATGTTGAAATACAGAAATAAAAACTTTTCCATAAACAAGCTCTAAATCATGTTTGATGCACTCTGGAAGTTAATTTTTTTTCAGTACTGTTTAATCAGGATGTTAGGAACACTGTGGACAGTTTTCAGCAAGTTGCAACATTGAAATACAGAAATAAACACTTTTCCAAAAACAAGCTCTAAATCATGTTGAAATACAGAAGAAAACACTTTTCCAAAAACAAGCTCTAAATCATGTTGAAATACAGAAATGAACACTTTTCCAAAAACAAGCTCCAAATCATGTTGAAATACAGAAATTGACACTTTTCCATAAACAAGCTCTAAATCATGTTTGATGCACTCTGGAAGTTAATTTTTTTTCAGTACTGTTTAATCAGGATCTTAGGAACACTGTGGACAGTTTTTAGCAAGTTGCAACATTGAAATACAGAAATAAACACTTTTCCAAAAACAAGCTTCAAATCATGTTGAAATACAGAAATTGACACTTTTCCAAAAACAAGCTCTAAATCATGTTGAAATACAGAAATTAACACTTTTCCAAAAACAAGCTCCAAATCATGTTGAAATACAGAAATTGACACTTTTCCATAAACAAGCTCTAAATCATGTTTGATGCACTCTGGAAGTGAATTTTTTTTCAGTACTGTTTAATCAGGATGTTAGGAACACTGTGGACAGTTTTTAGCAAGTTGCAACATTGAAATACAGAAATAAACACTTTTCCAAAAACAAGCTTCAAATCATGTTGAAATACAGAAATTGACACTTTTCCAAAAACAAGCTCTAAATCATGTTGAAATACAGAAATTAACACTTTTCCAAAAACAAGCTCCAAATCATGTTGAAATACAGAAATTGACACTTTTCCATAAACAAGCTCTAAATCATGTTTGATGCACTCTGGAAGTTAATTTTTTTTCAGTACTGTTTAATCAGGATGTTAGGAACACTGTGGACAGTTTTCAGCAAGTTGCAACATTGAAATACAGAAATAAACACTTTTCCAAAAACAAGCTCTAAATCATGTTGAAATACAGAAATGAACACTTTTCCAAAAACAAGCTCCAAATCATGTTGAAATACAGAAATTGACACTTTTCCATAAACAAGCTCTAAATCATGTTTGATGCACTCTGGAAGTTAATTTTTTTTCAGTACTGTTTAATCAGGATGTTAGGAACACTGTGGACAGTTTTCAGCAAGTTGCAACATTGAAATACAGAAATAAGCACTTTTCAAAAACAAGCTTCAAATCATGTTGAAATACAGAAATTGACACTTTTCCAAAAACAAGCTCCAAATCATGTTGAAATACAGAAATAAACACTTTTCCATAAACAAGCTCTAAATCATGTTTGATGCACTCTGGAAGTTAATTTTTTTTCAGTACCGTTTAATCAGGATGTTAGGAACACTGTGGACAGTTTTCAGCAAGTTGCAACATTGAAATACAGAAATAAACACTTTTCCAAAAACAAGCTCTAAATCATGTTGAAAAACAGAAATAAGCACTTTTCAAAAACAAGCTTCAAATCATGTTGAAATACAGAAATTGACACTTTTCCAAAAACAAGCTCCAAATCATGTTGAAATACAGAAATAAACACTTTTCCATAAACAAGCTCTAAATCATGTTTGATGCGCTCTGGAAGTAAATTTTTTTTCAGTACTGTTTAATCAGGATGTTAGGAACACTGTGGACAGTTTTCAGCAAGTTGCAACATTGAAATACAGAAATAAACACTTTTCCAAAAACAAGCTCTAAATCATGTTGAAAAACAGAAATAAGCACTTTTCAAAAACAAGCTTCAAATCATGTTGAAATACAGAAATTGACACTTTTCCAAAAACAAGCTCCAAATCATGTTGAAATACAGAAATTGACACTTTTCCATAAACAAGCTCTAAATCATGTTTGATGCACTCTGGAAGTTAATTTTTTTTCAGTACTGTTTAATCAGGATGTTAGGAACACTGTGGACAGTTTTCAGCAAGTTGCAACATTGAAATACAGAAATAAACACTTTTCCAAAAACAAGCTTCAAATCATGTTGAAATACAGAAATTGACACTTTTCCAAAAACAAGCTCCAAATCATGTTGAAATACAGAAATAAACACTTTTCCATAAACAAGCTCTAAATCATGTTTGATGCACTCTGGAAGTTAATTTTTTTTCAGTACTGTTTAATCAGGATGTTAGGAACACTGTGGACAGTTTTCAGCAAGTTGCAACATTGAAATACAGAAATAAACACTTTTCCAAAAACAAGCTCTAAATCATGTTGAAATACAGAAATAAACACTTTTCCAAAAACAAGCTCTAAATCATGTTGAAATACAGAAATTAACACTTTTCCAAAAACAAGCTCCAAATCATGTTGAAATACAGAAATTGACACTTTTCCATAAACAAGCTCTAAATCATGTTTGATGCACTCTGGAAGTTAATTTTTTTTCAGTACTGTTTAATCAGGATGTTAGGAACACTGTGGACAGTTTTCAGCAAGTTGCAACATTGAAATACAGAAATAAACACTTTTCCAAAAACAAGCTTCAAATCATGTTGAAATACAGAAATTGACACTTTTCCAAAAACAAGCTCTAAATCATGTTGAAATACAGAAATTAACACTTTTCCAAAAACAAGCTCCAAATCATGTTGAAATACAGAAATTGACACTTTTCCATAAACAAGCTCTAAATCATGTTTGATGCACTCTGGAAGTTAATTTTTTTTCAGTACTGTTTAATCAGGATGTTAGGAACACTGTGGACAGTTTTCAGCAAGTTGCAACATTGAAATACAGAAATAAACACTTTTCCAAAAACAACCTCTAAATCATGTTGAAATACAGAAATAAACACTTTTCCAAAAACAAGCTCTAAATCATGTTGAAATACAGAAATTAACACTTTTCCAAAAACAAGCTCCAAATCATGTTGAAATACAGAAATTGACACTTTTCCATAAACAAGCTCTAAATCATGTTTGATGCACTCTGGAAGTTAATTTTTTTTCAGTACTGTTTAATCAGGATGTTAGGAACACTGTGGACAGTTTTCAGCAAGTTGCAACATTGAAATACAGAAATAAACACTTTTCCAAAAACAAGCTCTAAATCATGTTGAAAAACAGAAATAAGCACTTTTCAAAAACAAGCTTCAAATCATGTTGAAATACAGAAATTGACACTTTTCCAAAAACAAGCTCCAAATCATGTTGAAATACAGAAATAGACACTTTTCCATAAACAAGCTCTAAATCATGTTTGATGCAGTCTGGAAGTTAATTTTTTTTCAGTACTGTTTAATCAGGATGTTAGGAACACTGTGGACAGTTTTCAGCAAGTTGCAACATTGAAATACAGAAATAAACACTTTTCCAAAAACAAGCTCTAAATCATGTTGAAAAACAGCAATAAGCACTTTTCCATAAACAAGCTCTAAATCATGTTTGATGCACTCTGGAAGTTAATTTTTTTTCAGTACTGTTTAATCAGGATGTTAGGAACACTGTGGACAGTTTTCAGCAAGTTGCAACATTGAAAAACAGAAATAAGCACTTTTCAAAAACAAGCTTCAAATCATGTTGAAATACAGAAATTGACACTTTTCCAAAAACAAGCTCCAAATCATGTTGAAATACAGAAATAAACACTTTTCCATAAACAAGCTCTAAATCATGTTTGATGCACTCTGGAAGTTAATTTTTTTTCAGTACCGTTTAATCAGGATGTTAGGAACACTGTGGACAGTTTTCAGCAAGTTGCAACATTGAAATACAGAAATAAACACTTTTCCAAAAACAAGCTCTAAATCATGTTGAAAAACAGAAATAAGCATTTTTCAAAAACAAACTTCAAATCATGTTGAAATACAGAAATTGACACTTTTCCAAAAACAAGCTCCAAATCATGTTGAAATACAGAAATAAACACTTTTCCATAAACAAGCTCTAAATCATGTTTGATGCGCTCTGGAAGTAAATTTTTTTTTCAGTACTGTTTAATCAGGATGTTAGGAACACTGTGGACAGTTTTCAGCAAGTTGCAACATTGAAATACAGAAATAAACACTTTTCCAAAAACAAGCTCTAAATCATGTTGAAAAACAGAAATAAGCACTTTTCAAAAACAAGCTTCAAATCATGTTGAAATACAGAAATTGACACTTTTCCAAAAACAAGCTCCAAATCATGTTGAAATACAGAAATTGACACTTTTCCATAAACAAGCTCTAAATCATGTTTGATGCACTCTGGAAGTTAATTTTTTTTCAGTACTGTTTAATCAGGATGTTAGGAACACTGTGGACAGTTTTTAGCAAGTTGCAACATTGAAATACAGAAATAAACACTTTTCCAAAAACAAGCTTCAAATCATGTTGAAATACAGAAATTGACACTTTTCCAAAAACAAGCTCCAAATCATGTTGAAATACAGAAATAAACACTTTTCCATAAACAAGCTCTAAATCATGTTTGATGCACTCTGGAAGTTAATTTTTTTTCAGTACTGTTTAATCAGGATGTTAGGAACACTGTGGACAGTTTTCAGCAAGTTGCAACATTGAAATACAGAAATAAACACTTTTCCAAAAACAAGCTCTAAATCATGTTGAAATACAGAAATAAACACTTTTCCAAAAACAAGCTCTAAATCATGTTGAAATACAGAAATTAACACTTTTCCAAAAACAAGCTCCAAATCATGTTGAAATACAGAAATTGACACTTTTCCATAAACAAGCTCTAAATCATGTTTGATGCACTCTGGAAGTTAATTTTTTTTCAGTACTGTTTAATCAGGATGTTAGGAACACTGTGGACAGTTTTCAGCAAGTTGCAACATTGAAATACAGAAATAAACACTTTTCCAAAAACAACCTCTAAATCATGTTGAAATACAGAAATAAACACTTTTCCAAAAACAAGCTCTAAATCATGTTGAAATACAGAAATTAACACTTTTCCAAAAACAAGCTCCAAATCATGTTGAAATACAGAAATTGACACTTTTCCATAAACAAGCTCTAAATCATGTTTGATGCACTCTGGAAGTTAATTTTTTTTCAGTACTGTTTAATCAGGATGTTAGGAACACTGTGGACAGTTTTCAGCAAGTTGCAACATTGAAATACAGAAATAAACACTTTTCCAAAAACAAGCTCTAAATCATGTTGAAAAACAGAAATAAGCACTTTTCAAAAACAAGCTTCAAATCATGTTGAAATACAGAAATTGACACTTTTCCAAAAACAAGCTCCAAATCATGTTGAAATACAGAAATAGACACTTTTCCATAAACAAGCTCTAAATCATGTTTGATGCAGTCTGGAAGTTAATTTTTTTTCAGTACTGTTTAATCAGGATGTTAGGAACACTGTGGACAGTTTTCAGCAAGTTGCAACATTGAAATACAGAAATAAACACTTTTCCAAAAACAAGCTCTAAATCATGTTGAAAAACAGCAATAAGCACTTTTCCATAAACAAGCTCTAAATCATGTTTGATGCACTCTGGAAGTTAATTTTTTTTCAGTACTGTTTAATCAGGATGTTAGGAACACTGTGGACAGTTTTCAGCAAGTTGCAACATTGAAAAACAGAAATAAGCACTTTTCAAAAACAAGCTTCAAATCATGTTGAAATACAGAAATTGACACTTTTCCAAAAACAAGCTCCAAATCATGTTGAAATACAGAAATAAACACTTTTCCATAAACAAGCTCTAAATCATGTTTGATGCACTCTGGAAGTTAATTTTTTTTCAGTACCGTTTAATCAGGATGTTAGGAACACTGTGGACAGTTTTCAGCAAGTTGCAACATTGAAATACAGAAATAAACACTTTTCCAAAAACAAGCTCTAAATCATGTTGAAAAACAGAAATAAGCATTTTTCAAAAACAAACTTCAAATCATGTTGAAATACAGAAATTGACACTTTTCCAAAAACAAGCTCCAAATCATGTTGAAATACAGAAATAAACACTTTTCCATAAACAAGCTCTAAATCATGTTTGATGCGCTCTGGAAGTAAATTTTTTTTTCAGTACTGTTTAATCAGGATGTTAGGAACACTGTGGACAGTTTTCAGCAAGTTGCAACATTGAAATACAGAAATAAACACTTTTCCAAAAACAAGCTCTAAATCATGTTGAAAAACAGAAATAAGCACTTTTCAAAAACAAGCTTCAAATCATGTTGAAATACAGAAATTGACACTTTTCCAAAAACAAGCTCCAAATCATGTTGAAATACAGAAATTGACACTTTTCCATAAACAAGCTCTAAATCATGTTTGATGCACTCTGGAAGTTAATTTTTTTTCAGTACTGTTTAATCAGGATGTTAGGAACACTGTGGACAGTTTTTAGCAAGTTGCAACATTGAAATACAGAAATAAACACTTTTCCAAAAACAAGCTTCAAATCATGTTGAAATACAGAAATTGACACTTTTCCAAAAACAAGCTCCAAATCATGTTGAAATACAGAAATAAACACTTTTCCATAAACAAGCTCTAAATCATGTTTGATGCACTCTGGAAGTTAATTTTTTTTCAGTACTGTTTAATCAGGATGTTAGGAACACTGTGGACAGTTTTCAGCAAGTTGCAACATTGAAATACAGAAATAAACACTTTTCCAAAAACAAGCTCTAAATCATGTTGAAATACAGAAATAAACACTTTTCCAAAAACAAGCTCTAAATCATGTTGAAATACAGAAATTAACACTTTTCCAAAAACAAGCTCCAAATCATGTTGAAATACAGAAATTGACACTTTTCCATAAACAAGCTCTAAATCATGTTTGATGCACTCTGGAAGTTAATTTTTTTTCAGTACTGTTTAATCAGGATGTTAGGAACACTGTGGACAGTTTTCAGCAAGTTGCAACATTGAAATACAGAAATAAACACTTTTCCAAAAACAACCTCTAAATCATGTTGAAATACAGAAATAAACACTTTTCCAAAAACAAGCTCTAAATCATGTTGAAATACAGAAATTAACACTTTTCCAAAAACAAGCTCCAAATCATGTTGAAATACAGAAATTGACACTTTTCCATAAACAAGCTCTAAATCATGTTTGATGCACTCTGGAAGTTAATTTTTTTTCAGTACTGTTTAATCAGGATGTTAGGAACACTGTGGACAGTTTTCAGCAAGTTGCAACATTGAAATACAGAAATAAACACTTTTCCAAAAACAAGCTCTAAATCATGTTGAAAAACAGAAATAAGCACTTTTCAAAAACAAGCTTCAAATCATGTTGAAATACAGAAATTGACACTTTTCCAAAAACAAGCTCCAAATCATGTTGAAATACAGAAATAGACACTTTTCCATAAACAAGCTCTAAATCATGTTTGATGCAGTCTGGAAGTTAATTTTTTTTCAGTACTGTTTAATCAGGATGTTAGGAACACTGTGGACAGTTTTCAGCAAGTTGCAACATTGAAATACAGAAATAAACACTTTTCCAAAAACAAGCTCTAAATCATGTTGAAAAACAGAAATAAGCACTTTTCCATAAACAAGCTCTAAATCATGTTTGATGCACTCTGGAAGTTAATTTTTTTTCAGTACTGTTTAATCAGGATGTTAGGAACACTGTGGACAGTTTTCAGCAAGTTGCAACATTGAAAAACAGAAATAAGCACTTTTCAAAAACAAGCTTCAAATCATGTTGAAATACAGAAATTGACACTTTTCCAAAAACAAGCTCCAAATCATGTTGAAATACAGAAATAAACACTTTTCCATAAACAAGCTCTAAATCATGTTTGATGCACTCTGGAAGTTAATTTTTTTTCAGTACCGTTTAATCAGGATGTTAGGAACACTGTGGACAGTTTTCAGCAAGTTGCAACATTGAAATACAGAAATAAACACTTTTCCAAAAACAAGCTCTAAATCATGTTGAAAAACAGAAATAAGCATTTTTCAAAAACAAACTTCAAATCATGTTGAAATACAGAAATTGACACTTTTCCAAAAACAAGCTCCAAATCATGTTGAAATACAGAAATAAACACTTTTCCATAAACAAGCTCTAAATCATGTTTGATGCGCTCTGGAAGTAAATTTTTTTTTCAGTACTGTTTAATCAGGATGTTAGGAACACTGTGGACAGTTTTCAGCAAGTTGCAACATTGAAATACAGAAATAAACACTTTTCCAAAAACAAGCTCTAAATCATGTTGAAAAACAGAAATAAGCACTTTTCAAAAACAAGCTTCAAATCATGTTGAAATACAGAAATTGACACTTTTCCAAAAACAAGCTCCAAATCATGTTGAAATACAGAAATTGACACTTTTCCATAAACAAGCTCTAAATCATGTTTGATGCACTCTGGAAGTTAATTTTTTTTCAGTACTGTTTAATCAGGATGTTAGGAACACTGTGGACAGTTTTTAGCAAGTTGCAACATTGAAATACAGAAATAAACACTTTTCCAAAAACAAGCTTCAAATCATGTTGAAATACAGAAATTGACACTTTTCCAAAAACAAGCTCCAAATCATGTTGAAATACAGAAATAAACACTTTTCCATAAACAAGCTCTAAATCATGTTTGATGCACTCTGGAAGTTAATTTTTTTTCAGTACCGTTTAATCAGGATGTTAGGAACACTGTGGACAGTTTTCAGCAAGTTGCAACATTGAAATACAGAAATAAACACTTTTCCAAAAACAAGCTCTAAATCATGTTGAAAAACAGAAATAAGCACTTTTCCATAAACAAGCTCTAAATCATGTTTGATGCACTCTGGAAGTTAATTTTTTTTCAGTACTGTTTAATCAGGATGTTAGGAACACTGTGGACAGTTTTCAGCAAGTTGCAACATTGAAAAACAGAAATAAGCACTTTTCAAAAACAAGCTTCAAATCATGTTGAAATACAGAAATTGACACTTTTCCAAAAACAAGCTCCAAATCATGTTGAAATACAGAAATAAACACTTTTCCATAAACAAGCTCTAAATCATGTTTGATGCACTCTGGAAGTTAATTTTTTTTCAGTACCGTTTAATCAGGATGTTAGGAACACTGTGGACAGTTTTCAGCAAGTTGCAACATTGAAATACAGAAATAAACACTTTTCCAAAAACAAGCTCTAAATCATGTTGAAAAACAGAAATAAGCATTTTTCAAAAACAAACTTCAAATCATGTTGAAATACAGAAATTGACACTTTTCCAAAAACAAGCTCCAAATCATGTTGAAATACAGAAATAAACACTTTTCCATAAACAAGCTCTAAATCATGTTTGATGCGCTCTGGAAGTAAATTTTTTTTTCAGTACTGTTTAATCAGGATGTTAGGAACACTGTGGACAGTTTTCAGCAAGTTGCAACATTGAAATACAGAAATAAACACTTTTCCAAAAACAAGCTCTAAATCATGTTGAAAAACAGAAATAAGCACTTTTCAAAAACAAGCTTCAAATCATGTTGAAATACAGAAATTGACACTTTTCCAAAAACAAGCTCCAAATCATGTTGAAATACAGAAATTGACACTTTTCCATAAACAAGCTCTAAATCATGTTTGATGCACTCTGGAAGTTAATTTTTTTTCAGTACTGTTTAATCAGGATGTTAGGAACACTGTGGACAGTTTTTAGCAAGTTGCAACATTGAAATACAGAAATAAACACTTTTCCAAAAACAAGCTTCAAATCATGTTGAAATACAGAAATTGACACTTTTCCAAAAACAAGCTCCAAATCATGTTGAAATACAGAAATAAACACTTTTCCATAAACAAGCTCTAAATCATGTTTGATGCACTCTGGAAGTTAATTTTTTTTCAGTACTGTTTAATCAGGATGTTAGGAACACTGTGGACAGTTTTCAGCAAGTTGCAACATTGAAATACAGAAATAAACACTTTTCCAAAAACAAGCTCTAAATCATGTTGAAATACAGAAATAAACACTTTTCCAAAAACAAGCTCTAAATCATGTTGAAATACAGAAATTAACACTTTTCCAAAAACAAGCTCCAAATCATGTTGAAATACAGAAATTGACACTTTTCCATAAACAAGCTCTAAATCATGTTTGATGCACTCTGGAAGTTAATTTTTTTTCAGTACTGTTTAATCAGGATGTTAGGAACACTGTGGACAGTTTTCAGCAAGTTGCAACATTGAAATACAGAAATAAACACTTTTCCAAAAACAACCTCTAAATCATGTTGAAATACAGAAATAAACACTTTTCCAAAAACAAGCTCTAAATCATGTTGAAATACAGAAATTAACACTTTTCCAAAAACAAGCTCCAAATCATGTTGAAATACAGAAATTGACACTTTTCCATAAACAAGCTCTAAATCATGTTTGATGCACTCTGGAAGTTAATTTTTTTTCAGTACTGTTTAATCAGGATGTTAGGAACACTGTGGACAGTTTTCAGCAAGTTGCAACATTGAAATACAGAAATAAACACTTTTCCAAAAACAAGCTCTAAATCATGTTGAAATACAGAAATAAACACTTTTCCAAAAACAAGCTCTAAATCATGTTGAAATACAGAAATTAACACTTTTCCAAAAACAAGCTCTAAATCATGTTGAAAAACAGAAATAAGCACTTTTCAAAAACAAGCTTCAAATCATGTTGAAATACAGAAATTGACACTTTTCCAAAAACAAGCTCCAAATCATGTTGAAATACAGAAATAGACACTTTTCCATAAACAAGCTCTAAATCATGTTTGATGCAGTCTGGAAGTTAATTTTTTTTCAGTACTGTTTAATCAGGATGTTAGGAACACTGTGGACAGTTTTCAGCAAGTTGCAACATTGAAATACAGAAATAAACACTTTTCCAAAAACAAGCTCTAAATCATGTTGAAAAACAGAAATAAGCACGTTTCAAAAACAAGCTTCAAATCATGTTGAAATACAGAAATTGACACTTTTCCAAAAACAAGCTTCAAATCATGTTGAAATACAGAAATTGACACTTTTCCAAAAACAAGCTCCAAATCATGTTGAAATACAGAAATAAACACTTTTCCATAAACAAGCTCTAAATCATGTTTGATGCACTCTGGAAGTTAATTTTTTTTCAGTACCGTTTAATCAGGATGTTAGGAACACTGTGGACAGTTTTCAGCAAGTTGCAACATTGAAATACAGAAATAAACACTTTTCCAAAAACAAGCTCTAAATCATGTTGAAATACAGAAATGAACACTTTTCCAAAAACAAGCTCCAAATCATGTTGAAATACAGAAATTGACACTTTTCCATAAACAAGCTCTAAATCATGTTTGATGCACTCTGGAAGTTATTTTTTTTTCAGTACTGTTTAATCAGGATGTTAGGAACACTGTGGACAGTTTCCAGCAAGTTGCAACATTGAAATACAGAAATAAACACTTTTCCAAAAACAAGCTCTAAATCATGTTGAAATACAGAAATAAACACTTTTCCATAAACATGCTCTAAATCATGTTTGATGCGCTCTGGAAGTTATTTTTTTTCAGTCCTGTTTAATCAGGATGTTAGGAACACTGTGGACAGTTTTCAGCAAGTTGCAACATTGAAATACAGAAATAAACACTTTTCCAAAAACAAGCTCTAAATCATGTGGAAAAACAGAAATAAGCACTTTTCAAAAACAAGCTTCAAATCATGTTGAAATACAGAAATTGACACTTTTCCAAAAACAAGCTTCAAATCATGTTGAAATACAGAAATTGACACTTTTCCAAAAACAAGCTCCAAATCATGTTGAAATACAGAAATAAACACTTTTCCATAAACAAGCTCTAAATCATGTTTGATGCACTCTGGAAGTTAATTTTTTTTCAGTACCGTTTAATCAGGATGTTAGGAACACTGTGGACAGTTTCCAGCAAGTTGCAACATTGAAATACAGAAATAAACACTTTTCCAAAAACAAGCTCTAAATCATGTTGAAATACAGAAATAAACACTTTTCCATAAACATGCTCTAAATCATGTTTGATGCGCTCTGGAAGTTATTTTTTTTCAGTCCTGTTTAATCAGGATGTTAGGAACACTGTGGACAGTTTTCAGCAAGTTGCAACATTGAAATACAGAAATAAACACTTTTCCAAAAACAAGCTCTAAATCATGTGGAAAAACAGAAATAAGCACTTTTCAAAAACAAGCTTCAAATCATGTTGAAATACAGAAATTGACACTTTTCCAAAAACAAGCTCCAAATCATGTTGAAATACAGAAATAAACACTTTTCCATAAACAAGCTCTAAATCATGTTTGATGCGCTCTGGAAGTAAATTTTTTTTCAGTACTGTTTAATCAGGATGTTAGGAACACTGTGGACAGTTTTCAGCAAGTTGCAACATTGAAATACAGAAATAAACACTTTTCCAAAAACAAGCTCTAAATCATGTTGAAATACAGAAATTGACACTTTTCCATAAACAAGCTCTAAATCATGTTTGATGCACTCTGGAAGTTAATTTTTTTTCAGTACTGTTTAATCAGGATGTTAGGAACACTGTGGACAGTTTTCAGCAAGTTGCAACATTGAAAAACAGAAATAAGCACTTTTCAAAAACAAGCTTCAAATCATGTTGAAATACAGAAATTGACACTTTTCCAAAAACAAGCTCCAAATCATGTTGAAATACAGAAATAAAAACTTTTCCATAAACAAGCTCTAAATCATGTTTGATGCACTCTGGAAGTTAATTTTTTTTCAGTACTGTTTAATCAGGATGTTAGGAACACTGTGGACAGTTTTCAGCAAGTTGCAACATTGAAATACAGAAATAAACACTTTTCCAAAAACAAGCTCTAAATCATGTTGAAATACAGAAGAAAACACTTTTCCAAAAACAAGCTCTAAATCATGTTGAAATACAGAAATGAACACTTTTCCAAAAACAAGCTCCAAATCATGTTGAAATACAGAAATTGACACTTTTCCATAAACAAGCTCTAAATCATGTTTGATGCACTCTGGAAGTTAATTTTTTTTCAGTACTGTTTAATCAGGATCTTAGGAACACTGTGGACAGTTTTTAGCAAGTTGCAACATTGAAATACAGAAATAAACACTTTTCCAAAAACAAGCTTCAAATCATGTTGAAATACAGAAATTGACACTTTTCCAAAAACAAGCTCTAAATCATGTTGAAATACAGAAATTAACACTTTTCCAAAAACAAGCTCCAAATCATGTTGAAATACAGAAATTGACACTTTTCCATAAACAAGCTCTAAATCATGTTTGATGCACTCTGGAAGTTAATTTTTTTTCAGTACTGTTTAATCAGGATGTTAGGAACACTGTGGACAGTTTTCAGCAAGTTGCAACATTGAAATACAGAAATAAACACTTTTCCAAAAACAACCTCTAAATCATGTTGAAATACAGAAATAAACACTTTTCCAAAAACAAGCTCTAAATCATGTTGAAATACAGAAATTAACACTTTTCCAAAAACAAGCTCCAAATCATGTTGAAATACAGAAATTGACACTTTTCCATAAACAAGCTCTAAATCATGTTTGATGCACTCTGGAAGTTAATTTTTTTTCAGTACTGTTTAATCAGGATGTTAGGAACACTGTGGACAGTTTCCAGCAAGTTGCAACATTGAAATACAGAAATAAACACTTTTCCAAAAACAAGCTCTAAATCATGTTGAAATACAGAAATAAACACTTTTCCATAAACATGCTCTAAATCATGTTTGATGCGCTCTGGAAGTTATTTTTTTTCAGTCCTGTTTAATCAGGATGTTAGGAACACTGTGGACAGTTTTCAGCAAGTTGCAACATTGAAATACAGAAATAAACACTTTTCCAAAAACAAGCTCTAAATCATGTGGAAAAACAGAAATAAGCACTTTTCAAAAACAAGCTTCAAATCATGTTGAAATACAGAAATTGACACTTTTCCAAAAACAAGCTCCAAATCATGTTGAAATACAGAAATAAACACTTTTCCATAAACAAGCTCTAAATCATGTTTGATGCACTCTGGAAGTTAATTTTTTTTCAGTACTGTTTAATCAGGATGTTAGGAACACTGTGGACAGTTTTCAGCAAGTTGCAACATTGAAATACAGAAATAAACACTTTTCCAAAAACAAGCTTCAAATCATGTTGAAATACAGAAATTGACACTTTTCCAAAAACAAGCTCTAAATCATGTTGAAATACAGAAATTAACACTTTTCCAAAAACAAGCTCCAAATCATGTTGAAATACAGAAATTGACACTTTTCCATAAACAAGCTCTAAATCATGTTTGATGCACTCTGGAAGTTAATTTTTTTTCAGTACTGTTTAATCAGGATGTTAGGAACACTGTGGACAGTTTTCAGCAAGTTGCAACATTGAAATACAGAAATAAACACTTTTCCAAAAACAACCTCTAAATCATGTTGAAATACAGAAATAAACACTTTTCCAAAAACAAGCTCTAAATCATGTTGAAATACAGAAATTAACACTTTTCCAAAAACAAGCTCCAAATCATGTTGAAATACAGAAATTGACACTTTTCCATAAACAAGCTCTAAATCATGTTTGATGCACTCTGGAAGTTAATTTTTTTTCAGTACTGTTTAATCAGGATGTTAGGAACACTGTGGACAGTTTTCAGCAAGTTGCAACATTGAAATACAGAAATAAACACTTTTCCAAAAACAAGCTCTAAATCATGTTGAAAAACAGAAATAAGCACTTTTCAAAAACAAGCTTCAAATCATGTTGAAATACAGAAATTGACACTTTTCCAAAAACAAGCTCCAAATCATGTTGAAATACAGAAATAGACACTTTTCCATAAACAAGCTCTAAATCATGTTTGATGCAGTCTGGAAGTTAATTTTTTTTCAGTACTGTTTAATCAGGATGTTAGGGACACTGTGGACAGTTTTCAGCAAGTTGCAACATTGAAATACAGAAATAAACACTTTTCCAAAAACAAGCTCTAAATCATGTTGAAAAACAGAAATAAGCACTTTTCCATAAACAAGCTCTAAATCATGTTTGATGCACTCTGGAAGTTAATTTTTTTTCAGTACTGTTTAATCAGGATGTTAGGAACACTGTGGACAGTTTTCAGCAAGTTGCAACATTGAAAAACAGAAATAAGCACTTTTCAAAAACAAGCTTCAAATCATGTTGAAATACAGAAATTGACACTTTTCCAAAAACAAGCTCCAAATCATGTTGAAATACAGAAATAAACACTTTTCCATAAACAAGCTCTAAATCATGTTTGATGCACTCTGGAAGTTAATTTTTTTTCAGTACCGTTTAATCAGGATGTTAGGAACACTGTGGACAGTTTTCAGCAAGTTGCAACATTGAAATACAGAAATAAACACTTTTCCAAAAACAAGCTTCAAATCATGTTGAAATACAGAAATTGACACTTTTCCAAAAACAAGCTCTAAATCATGTTGAAATACAGAAATTAACACTTTTCCAAAAACAAGCTCCAAATCATGTTGAAATACAGAAATTGACACTTTTCCATAAACAAGCTCTAAATCATGTTTGATGCACTCTGGAAGTTAATTTTTTTTCAGTACTGTTTAATCAGGATGTTAGGAACACTGTGGACAGTTTTCAGCAAGTTGCAACATTGAAATACAGAAATAAACACTTTTCCAAAAACAACCTCTAAATCATGTTGAAATACAGAAATAAACACTTTTCCAAAAACAAGCTCTAAATCATGTTGAAATACAGAAATTAACACTTTTCCAAAAACAAGCTCCAAATCATGTTGAAATACAGAAATTGACACTTTTCCATAAACAAGCTCTAAATCATGTTTGATGCACTCTGGAAGTTAATTTTTTTTCAGTACTGTTTAATCAGGATGTTAGGAACACTGTGGACAGTTTTCAGCAAGTTGCAACATTGAAATACAGAAATAAACACTTTTCCAAAAACAAGCTCTAAATCATGTTGAAAAACAGAAATAAGCACTTTTCAAAAACAAGCTTCAAATCATGTTGAAATACAGAAATTGACACTTTTCCAAAAACAAGCTCCAAATCATGTTGAAATACAGAAATAGACACTTTTCCATAAACAAGCTCTAAATCATGTTTGATGCAGTCTGGAAGTTAATTTTTTTTCAGTACTGTTTAATCAGGATGTTAGGGACACTGTGGACAGTTTTCAGCAAGTTGCAACATTGAAATACAGAAATAAACACTTTTCCAAAAACAAGCTCTAAATCATGTTGAAAAACAGAAATAAGCACTTTTCCATAAACAAGCTCTAAATCATGTTTGATGCACTCTGGAAGTTAATTTTTTTTCAGTACTGTTTAATCAGGATGTTAGGAACACTGTGGACAGTTTTCAGCAAGTTGCAACATTGAAAAACAGGAATAAGCACTTTTCAAAAACAAGCTTCAAATCATGTTGAAATACAGAAATTGACACTTTTCCAAAAACAAGCTCCAAATCATGTTGAAATACAGAAATAAACACTTTTCCATAAACAAGCTCTAAATCATGTTTGATGCACTCTGGAAGTTAATTTTTTTTCAGTACCGTTTAATCAGGATGTTAGGAACACTGTGGACAGTTTTCAGCAAGTTGCAACATTGAAATACAGAAATAAACACTTTTCCAAAAACAAGCTCTAAATCATGTTGAAAAACAGAAATAAGCATTTTTCAAAAACAAACTTCAAATCATGTTGAAATACAGAAATTGACACTTTTCCAAAAACAAGCTCCAAATCATGTTGAAATACAGAAATAAACACTTTTCCATAAACAAGCTCTAAATCATGTTTGATGCGCTCTGGAAGTAAATTTTTTTTTCAGTACTGTTTAATCAGGATGTTAGGAACACTGTGGACAGTTTTCAGCAAGTTGCAACATTGAAATACAGAAATAAACACTTTTCCAAAAACAAGCTCTAAATCATGTTGAAAAACAGAAATAAGCACTTTTCAAAAACAAGCTTCAAATCATGTTGAAATACAGAAATTGACACTTTTCCAAAAACAAGCTCCAAATCATGTTGAAATACAGAAATTGACACTTTTCCATAAACAAGCTCTAAATCATGTTTGATGCACTCTGGAAGTTAATTTTTTTTCAGTACTGTTTAATCAGGATGTTAGGAACACTGTGGACAGTTTTTAGCAAGTTGCAACATTGAAATACAGAAATAAACACTTTTCCAAAAACAAGCTTCAAATCATGTTGAAATACAGAAATTGACACTTTTCCAAAAACAAGCTCCAAATCATGTTGAAATACAGAAATAAACACTTTTCCATAAACAAGCTCTAAATCATGTTTGATGCACTCTGGAAGTTAATTTTTTTTCAGTACTGTTTAATCAGGATGTTAGGAACACTGTGGACAGTTTTCAGCAAGTTGCAACATTGAAATACAGAAATAAACACTTTTCCAAAAACAAGCTCTAAATCATGTTGAAATACAGAAATAAACACTTTTCCAAAAACAAGCTCTAAATCATGTTGAAATACAGAAATTAACACTTTTCCAAAAACAAGCTCCAAATCATGTTGAAATACAGAAATTGACACTTTTCCATAAACAAGCTCTAAATCATGTTTGATGCACTCTGGAAGTTAATTTTTTTTCAGTACTGTTTAATCAGGATGTTAGGAACACTGTGGACAGTTTTCAGCAAGTTGCAACATTGAAATACAGAAATAAACACTTTTCCAAAAACAACCTCTAAATCATGTTGAAATACAGAAATAAACACTTTTCCAAAAACAAGCTCTAAATCATGTTGAAATACAGAAATTAACACTTTTCCAAAAACAAGCTCCAAATCATGTTGAAATACAAAAATTGACACTTTTCCATAAACAAGCTCTAAATCATGTTTGATGCACTCTGGAAGTTAATTTTTTTTCAGTACTGTTTAATCAGGATGTTAGGAACACTGTGGACAGTTTTCAGCAAGTTGCAACATTGAAATACAGAAATAAACACTTTTCCAAAAACAAGCTCTAAATCATGTTGAAAAACAGAAATAAGCACTTTTCAAAAACAAGCTTCAAATCATGTTGAAATACAGAAATTGACACTTTTCCAAAAACAAGCTCCAAATCATGTTGAAATACAGAAATAGACACTTTTCCATAAACAAGCTCTAAATCATGTTTGATGCAGTCTGGAAGTTAATTTTTTTTCAGTACTGTTTAATCAGGATGTTAGGAACACTGTGGACAGTTTTCAGCAAGTTGCAACATTGAAATACAGAAATAAACACTTTTCCAAAAACAAGCTCTAAATCATGTTGAAAAACAGAAATAAGCACTTTTCCATAAACAAGCTCTAAATCATGTTTGATGCACTCTGGAAGTTAATTTTTTTTCAGTACTGTTTAATCAGGATGTTAGGAACACTGTGGACAGTTTTCAGCAAGTTGCAACATTGAAAAACAGAAATAAGCACTTTTCAAAAACAAGCTTCAAATCATGTTGAAATACAGAAATTGACACTTTTCCAAAAACAAGCTCCAAATCATGTTGAAATACAGAAATAAACACTTTTCCATAAACAAGCTCTAAATCATGTTTGATGCACTCTGGAAGTTAATTTTTTTTCAGTACCGTTTAATCAGGATGTTAGGAACACTGTGGACAGTTTTCAGCAAGTTGCAACATTGAAATACAGAAATAAACACTTTTCCAAAAACAAGCTCTAAATCATGTTGAAAAACAGAAATAAGCATTTTTCAAAAACAAACTTCAAATCATGTTGAAATACAGAAATTGACACTTTTCCAAAAACAAGCTCCAAATCATGTTGAAATACAGAAATAAACACTTTTCCATAAACAAGCTCTAAATCATGTTTGATGCGCTCTGGAAGTAAATTTTTTTTTCAGTACTGTTTAATCAGGATGTTAGGAACACTGTGGACAGTTTTCAGCAAGTTGCAACATTGAAATACAGAAATAAACACTTTTCCAAAAACAAGCTCTAAATCATGTTGAAAAACAGAAATAAGCACTTTTCAAAAACAAGCTTCAAATCATGTTGAAATACAGAAATTGACACTTTTCCAAAAACAAGCTCCAAATCATGTTGAAATACAGAAATTGACACTTTTCCATAAACAAGCTCTAAATCATGTTTGATGCACTCTGGAAGTTAATTTTTTTTCAGTACTGTTTAATCAGGATGTTAGGAACACTGTGGACAGTTTTTAGCAAGTTGCAACATTGAAATACAGAAATAAACACTTTTCCAAAAACAAGCTTCAAATCATGTTGAAATACAGAAATTGACACTTTTCCAAAAACAAGCTCCAAATCATGTTGAAATACAGAAATAAACACTTTTCCATAAACAAGCTCTAAATCATGTTTGATGCACTCTGGAAGTTAATTTTTTTTCAGTACTGTTTAATCAGGATGTTAGGAACACTGTGGACAGTTTTCAGCAAGTTGCAACATTGAAATACAGAAATAAACACTTTTCCAAAAACAAGCTCTAAATCATGTTGAAATACAGAAATAAACACTTTTCCAAAAACAAGCTCTAAATCATGTTGAAAAACAGAAATAAGCACTTTTCAAAAACAAGCTTCAAATCATGTTGAAATACAGAAATTGACACTTTTCCAAAAACAAGCTCCAAATCATGTTGAAATACAGAAATAGACACTTTTCCATAAACAAGCTCTAAATCATGTTTGATGCAGTCTGGAAGTTAATTTTTTTTCAGTACTGTTTAATCAGGATGTTAGGAACACTGTGGACAGTTTTCAGCAAGTTGCAACATTGAAATACAGAAATAAACACTTTTCCAAAAACAAGCTCTAAATCATGTTGAAAAACAGAAATAAGCACTTTTCCATAAACAAGCTCTAAATCATGTTTGATGCACTCTGGAAGTTAATTTTTTTTCAGTACTGTTTAATCAGGATGTTAGGAACACTGTGGACAGTTTTCAGCAAGTTGCAACATTGAAAAACAGAAATAAGCACTTTTCAAAAACAAGCTTCAAATCATGTTGAAATACAGAAATTGACACTTTTCCAAAAACAAGCTCCAAATCATGTTGAAATACAGAAATAAACACTTTTCCATAAACAAGCTCTAAATCATGTTTGATGCACTCTGGAAGTTAATTTTTTTTCAGTACCGTTTAATCAGGATGTTAGGAACACTGTGGACAGTTTTCAGCAAGTTGCAACATTGAAATACAGAAATAAACACTTTTCCAAAAACAAGCTCTAAATCATGTTGAAAAACAGAAATAAGCATTTTTCAAAAACAAACTTCAAATCATGTTGAAATACAGAAATTGACACTTTTCCAAAAACAAGCTCTAAATCATGTTGAAAAACAGAAATAAGCACTTTTCCATAAACAAGCTCTAAATCATGTTTGATGCACTCTGGAAGTTAATTTTTTTTCAGTACTGTTTAATCAGGATGTTAGGAACACTGTGGACAGTTTTCAGCAAGTTGCAACATTGAAAAACAGGAATAAGCACTTTTCAAAAACAAGCTTCAAATCATGTTGAAATACAGAAATTGACACTTTTCCAAAAACAAGCTCCAAATCATGTTGAAATACAGAAATAAACACTTTTCCATAAACAAGCTCTAAATCATGTTTGATGCACTCTGGAAGTTAATTTTTTTTCAGTACCGTTTAATCAGGATGTTAGGAACACTGTGGACAGTTTTCAGCAAGTTGCAACATTGAAATACAGAAATAAACACTTTTCCAAAAACAAGCTCTAAATCATGTTGAAAAACAGAAATAAGCATTTTTCAAAAACAAACTTCAAATCATGTTGAAATACAGAAATTGACACTTTTCCAAAAACAAGCTCCAAATCATGTTGAAATACAGAAATAAACACTTTTCCATAAACAAGCTCTAAATCATGTTTGATGCACTCTGGAAGTTAATTTTTTTTCAGTACTGTTTAATCAGGATGTTAGGAACACTGTGGACAGTTTTCAGCAAGTTGCAACATTGAAATACAGAAATAAACACTTTTCCAAAAACAAGCTCTAAATCATGTTGAAATACAGAAATAAACACTTTTCCAAAAACAAGCTCTAAATCATGTTGAAATACAGAAATTAACACTTTTCCAAAAACAAGCTCCAAATCATGTTGAAATACAGAAATTGACACTTTTCCATAAACAAGCTCTAAATCATGTTTGATGCACTCTGGAAGTTAATTTTTTTTCAGTACTGTTTAATCAGGATGTTAGGAACACTGTGGACAGTTTTCAGCAAGTTGCAACATTGAAATACAGAAATAAACACTTTTCCAAAAACAAACTTCAAATCATGTTGAAATACAGAAATTGACACTTTTCCAAAAACAAGCTCTAAATCATGTTGAAAAACAGAAATAAGCACTTTTCCATAAACAAGCTCTAAATCATGTTTGATGCACTCTGGAAGTTAATTTTTTTTCAGTACTGTTTAATCAGGATGTTAGGAACACTGTGGACAGTTTTCAGCAAGTTGCAACATTGAAAAACAGGAATAAGCACTTTTCAAAAACAAGCTTCAAATCATGTTGAAATACAGAAATTGACACTTTTCCAAAAACAAGCTCCAAATCATGTTGAAATACAGAAATAAACACTTTTCCATAAACAAGCTCTAAATCATGTTTGATGCACTCTGGAAGTTAATTTTTTTTCAGTACCGTTTAATCAGGATGTTAGGAACACTGTGGACAGTTTTCAGCAAGTTGCAACATTGAAATACAGAAATAAACACTTTTCCAAAAACAAGCTCTAAATCATGTTGAAAAACAGAAATAAGCATTTTTCAAAAACAAACTTCAAATCATGTTGAAATACAGAAATTGACACTTTTCCAAAAACAAGCTCCAAATCATGTTGAAATACAGAAATAAACACTTTTCCATAAACAAGCTCTAAATCATGTTTGATGCGCTCTGGAAGTAAATTTTTTTTTCAGTACTGTTTAATCAGGATGTTAGGAACACTGTGGACAGTTTTCAGCAAGTTGCAACATTGAAATACAGAAATAAACACTTTTCCAAAAACAAGCTCTAAATCATGTTGAAAAACAGAAATAAGCACTTTTCAAAAACAAGCTTCAAATCATGTTGAAATACAGAAATTGACACTTTTCCAAAAACAAGCTCCAAATCATGTTGAAATACAGAAATTGACACTTTTCCATAAACAAGCTCTAAATCATGTTTGATGCACTCTGGAAGTTAATTTTTTTTCAGTACTGTTTAATCAGGATGTTAGGAACACTGTGGACAGTTTTCAGCAAGTTGCAACATTGAAATACAGAAATAAACACTTTTCCAAAAACAAGCTTCAAATCATGTTGAAATACAGAAATTGACACTTTTCCAAAAACAAGCTCCAAATCATGTTGAAATACAGAAATAAACACTTTTCCATAAACAAGCTCTAAATCATGTTTGATGCACTCTGGAAGTTAATTTTTTTTCAGTACTGTTTAATCAGGATGTTAGGAACACTGTGGACAGTTTTCAGCAAGTTGCAACATTGAAATACAGAAATAAACACTTTTCCAAAAACAAGCTCTAAATCATGTTGAAATACAGAAATAAACACTTTTCCAAAAACAAGCTCTAAATCATGTTGAAATACAGAATTGAACACTTTTCCAAAAACAAGCTCCAAATCATGTTGAAATACAGAAATTGACACTTTTCCATAAACAAGCTCTAAATCATGTTTGATGCACTCTGGAAGTTAATTTTTTTTCAGTACTGTTTAATCAGGATGTTAGGAACACTGTGGACAGTTTTCAGCAAGTTGCAACATTGAAATACAGAAATAAACACTTTTCCAAAAACAAACTTCAAATCATGTTGAAATACAGAAATTGACACTTTTCCAAAAACAAGCTCTAAATCATGTTGAAAAACAGAAATAAGCACTTTTCCATAAACAAGCTCTAAATCATGTTTGATGCACTCTGGAAGTTAATTTTTTTTCAGTACTGTTTAATCAGGATGTTAGGAACACTGTGGACAGTTTTCAGCAAGTTGCAACATTGAAAAACAGGAATAAGCACTTTTCAAAAACAAGCTTCAAATCATGTTGAAATACAGAAATTGACACTTTTCCAAAAACAAGCTCCAAATCATGTTGAAATACAGAAATAAACACTTTTCCATAAACAAGCTCTAAATCATGTTTGATGCACTCTGGAAGTTAATTTTTTTTCAGTACCGTTTAATCAGGATGTTAGGAACACTGTGGACAGTTTTCAGCAAGTTGCAACATTGAAATACAGAAATAAACACTTTTCCAAAAACAAGCTCTAAATCATGTTGAAAAACAGAAATAAGCATTTTTCAAAAACAAACTTCAAATCATGTTGAAATACAGAAATTGACACTTTTCCAAAAACAAGCTCCAAATCATGTTGAAATACAGAAATAAACACTTTTCCATAAACAAGCTCTAAATCATGTTTGATGCGCTCTGGAAGTAAATTTTTTTTTCAGTACTGTTTAATCAGGATGTTAGGAACACTGTGGACAGTTTTCAGCAAGTTGCAACATTGAAATACAGAAATAAACACTTTTCCAAAAACAAGCTCTAAATCATGTTGAAAAACAGCACTTCCAAGCCTCATGTTGAAATACAGAAATTGACACTTTTCCAAAAACAAGCTCCAAATCATGTTGAAATACAGAAATTGACACTTTTCCATAAACAAGCTCTAAATCATGTTTGATGCACTCTGGAAGTTAATTTTTTTTCAGTACTGTTTAATCAGGATGTTAGGAACACTGTGGACAGTTTTCAGCAAGTTGCAACATTGAAATACAGAAATAAACACTTTTCCAAAAACAAGCTTCAAATCATGTTGAAATACAGAAATTGACACTTTTCCAAAAACAAGCTCCAAATCATGTTGAAATACAGAAATAAACACTTTTCCATAAACAAGCTCTAAATCATGTTTGATGCACTCTGGAAGTTAATTTTTTTTCAGTACTGTTTAATCAGGATGTTAGGAACACTGTGGACAGTTTTCAGCAAGTTGCAACATTGAAATACAGAAATAAACACTTTTCCAAAAACAAGCTCTAAATCATGTTGAAATACAGAAATAAACACTTTTCCAAAAACAAGCTCTAAATCATGTTGAAAAACAGAAATAAGCACTTTTCAAAAACAAGCTTCAAATCATGTTGAAATACAGAAATTGACACTTTTCCAAAAACAAGCTCCAAATCATGTTGAAATACAGAAATAGACACTTTTCCATAAACAAGCTCTAAATCATGTTTGATGCAGTCTGGAAGTTAATTTTTTTTCAGTACTGTTTAATCAGGATGTTAGGAACACTGTGGACAGTTTTCAGCAAGTTGCAACATTGAAATACAGAAATAAACACTTTTCCAAAAACAAGCTCTAAATCATGTTGAAAAACAGAAATAAGCACTTTTCCATAAACAAGCTCTAAATCATGTTTGATGCACTCTGGAAGTTAATTTTTTTTCAGTACTGTTTAATCAGGATGTTAGGAACACTGTGGACAGTTTTCAGCAAGTTGCAACATTGAAAAACAGAAATAAGCACTTTTCAAAAACAAGCTTCAAATCATGTTGAAATACAGAAATTGACACTTTTCCAAAAACAAGCTCCAAATCATGTTGAAATACAGAAATAAACACTTTTCCATAAACAAGCTCTAAATCATGTTTGATGCACTCTGGAAGTTAATTTTTTTTCAGTACCGTTTAATCAGGATGTTAGGAACACTGTGGACAGTTTTCAGCAAGTTGCAACATTGAAATACAGAAATAAACACTTTTCCAAAAACAAGCTCTAAATCATGTTGAAAAACAGAAATAAGCATTTTTCAAAAACAAACTTCAAATCATGTTGAAATACAGAAATTGACACTTTTCCAAAAACAAGCTCCAAATCATGTTGAAATACAGAAATAAACACTTTTCCATAAACAAGCTCTAAATCATGTTTGATGCGCTCTGGAAGTAAATTTTTTTTTCAGTACTGTTTAATCAGGATGTTAGGAACACTGTGGACAGTTTTCAGCAAGTTGCAACATTGAAATACAGAAATAAACACTTTTCCAAAAACAAGCTCTAAATCATGTTGAAAAACAGAAATAAGCACTTTTCAAAAACAAGCTTCAAATCATGTTGAAATACAGAAATTGACACTTTTCCAAAAACAAGCTCCAAATCATGTTGAAATACAGAAATTGACACTTTTCCATAAACAAGCTCTAAATCATGTTTGATGCACTCTGGAAGTTAATTTTTTTTCAGTACTGTTTAATCAGGATGTTAGGAACACTGTGGACAGTTTTTAGCAAGTTGCAACATTGAAATACAGAAATAAACACTTTTCCAAAAACAAGCTTCAAATCATGTTGAAATACAGAAATTGACACTTTTCCAAAAACAAGCTCCAAATCATGTTGAAATACAGAAATAAACACTTTTCCATAAACAAGCTCTAAATCATGTTTGATGCACTCTGGAAGTTAATTTTTTTTCAGTACTGTTTAATCAGGATGTTAGGAACACTGTGGACAGTTTTCAGCAAGTTGCAACATTGAAATACAGAAATAAACACTTTTCCAAAAACAAGCTCTAAATCATGTTGAAATACAGAAATAAACACTTTTCCAAAAACAAGCTCTAAATCATGTTGAAATACAGAAATTAACACTTTTCCAAAAACAAGCTCTAAATCATGTTGAAAAACAGAAATAAGCACTTTTCAAAAACAAGCTTCAAATCATGTTGAAATACAGAAATTGACACTTTTCCAAAAACAAGCTCCAAATCATGTTGAAATACAGAAATAAACACTTTTCCATAAACAAGCTCTAAATCATGTTTGATGCGCTCTGGAAGTTAATTTTTTTTCAGTACTGTTTAATCAGGATGTTAGGAACACTGTGGACAGTTTTCAGCAAGTTGCAACATTGAAATACAGAAATAAACACTTTTCCAAAAACAAGCTCTAAATCATGTTGAAAAACAGAAATAAGCACTTTTCAAAAACAAGCTTCAAATCATGTTGAAATACAGAAATTGACACTTTTCCAAAAACAAGCTCCAAATCATGTTGAAATACAGAAATTGACACTTTTCCATAAACAAGCTCTAAATCATGTTTGATGCACTCTGGAAGTTAATTTTTTTTCAGTACTGTTTAATCAGGATGTTAGGAACACTGTGGACAGTTTTCAGCAAGTTGCAACATTGAAATACAGAAATAAACACTTTTCCAAAAACAAGCTCCAAATCATGTTGAAATACAGAAATAAACACTTTTCCATAAACAAGCTCTAAATCATGTTTGATGCGCTCTGGAAGTAAATTTTTTTTCAGTACTGTTTAATCAGGATGTTAGGAACACTGTGGACAGTTTTCAGCAAGTTGCAACATTGAAATACAGAAATAAACACTTTTCCAAAAACAAGCTCTAAATCATGTTGAAAAACAGAAATAAGCACTTTTCAAAAACAAGCTTCAAATCATGTTGAAATACAGAAATTGACACTTTTCCAAAAACAAGCTCCAAATCATGTTGAAATACAGAAATTGACACTTTTCCATAAACAAGCTCTAAATCATGTTTGATGCACTCTGGAAGTTAATTTTTTTTCAGTACTGTTTAATCAGGATGTTAGGAACACTGTGGACAGTTTTTAGCAAGTTGCAACATTGAAATACAGAAATAAACACTTTTCCAAAAACAAGCTTCAAATCATGTTGAAATACAGAAATTGACACTTTTCCAAAAACAAGCTCCAAATCATGTTGAAATACAGAAATAAACACTTTTCCATAAACAAGCTCTAAATCATGTTTGATGCACTCTGGAAGTTAATTTTTTTTCAGTACTGTTTAATCAGGATGTTAGGAACACTGTGGACAGTTTTCAGCAAGTTGCAACATTGAAATACAGAAATAAACACTTTTCCAAAAACAAGCTCTAAATCATGTTGAAATACAGAAATAAACACTTTTCCAAAAACAAGCTCTAAATCATGTTGAAATACAGAAATTAACACTTTTCCAAAAACAAGCTCCAAATCATGTTGAAATACAGAAATTGACACTTTTCCATAAACAAGCTCTAAATCATGTTTGATGCACTCTGGAAGTTAATTTTTTTTCAGTACTGTTTAATCAGGATGTTAGGAACACTGTGGACAGTTTTCAGCAAGTTGCAACATTGAAATACAGAAATAAACACTTTTCCAAAAACAACCTCTAAATCATGTTGAAATACAGAAATAAACACTTTTCCAAAAACAAGCTCTAAATCATGTTGAAATACAGAAATTAACACTTTTCCAAAAACAAGCTCCAAATCATGTTGAAATACAGAAATTGACACTTTTCCATAAACAAGCTCTAAATCATGTTTGATGCACTCTGGAAGTTAATTTTTTTTCAGTACTGTTTAATCAGGATGTTAGGAACACTGTGGACAGTTTTCAGCAAGTTGCAACATTGAAATACAGAAATAAACACTTTTCCAAAAACAAGCTCTAAATCATGTTGAAAAACAGAAATAAGCACTTTTCAAAAACAAGCTTCAAATCATGTTGAAATACAGAAATTGACACTTTTCCAAAAACAAGCTCCAAATCATGTTGAAATACAGAAATAGACACTTTTCCATAAACAAGCTCTAAATCATGTTTGATGCAGTCTGGAAGTTAATTTTTTTTCAGTACTGTTTAATCAGGATGTTAGGAACACTGTGGACAGTTTTCAGCAAGTTGCAACATTGAAATACAGAAATAAACACTTTTCCAAAAACAAGCTCTAAATCATGTTGAAAAACAGAAATAAGCACTTTTCCATAAACAAGCTCTAAATCATGTTTGATGCACTCTGGAAGTTAATTTTTTTTCAGTACTGTTTAATCAGGATGTTAGGAACACTGTGGACAGTTTTCAGCAAGTTGCAACATTGAAAAACAGAAATAAGCACTTTTCAAAAACAAGCTTCAAATCATGTTGAAATACAGAAATTGACACTTTTCCAAAAACAAGCTCCAAATCATGTTGAAATACAGAAATAAACACTTTTCCATAAACAAGCTCTAAATCATGTTTGATGCACTCTGGAAGTTAATTTTTTTTCAGTACCGTTTAATCAGGATGTTAGGAACACTGTGGACAGTTTTCAGCAAGTTGCAACATTGAAATACAGAAATAAACACTTTTCCAAAAACAAGCTCTAAATCATGTTGAAAAACAGAAATAAGCATTTTTCAAAAACAAACTTCAAATCATGTTGAAATACAGAAATTGACACTTTTCCAAAAACAAGCTCCAAATCATGTTGAAATACAGAAATAAACACTTTTCCATAAACAAGCTCTAAATCATGTTTGATGCGCTCTGGAAGTAAATTTTTTTTTCAGTACTGTTTAATCAGGATGTTAGGAACACTGTGGACAGTTTTCAGCAAGTTGCAACATTGAAATACAGAAATAAACACTTTTCCAAAAACAAGCTCTAAATCATGTTGAAAAACAGAAATAAGCACTTTTCAAAAACAAGCTTCAAATCATGTTGAAATACAGAAATTGACACTTTTCCAAAAACAAGCTCCAAATCATGTTGAAATACAGAAATTGACACTTTTCCATAAACAAGCTCTAAATCATGTTTGATGCACTCTGGAAGTTAATTTTTTTTCAGTACTGTTTAATCAGGATGTTAGGAACACTGTGGACAGTTTTTAGCAAGTTGCAACATTGAAATACAGAAATAAACACTTTTCCAAAAACAAGCTTCAAATCATGTTGAAATACAGAAATTGACACTTTTCCAAAAACAAGCTCCAAATCATGTTGAAATACAGAAATAAACACTTTTCCATAAACAAGCTCTAAATCATGTTTGATGCACTCTGGAAGTTAATTTTTTTTCAGTACTGTTTAATCAGGATGTTAGGAACACTGTGGACAGTTTTCAGCAAGTTGCAACATTGAAATACAGAAATAAACACTTTTCCAAAAACAAGCTCTAAATCATGTTGAAATACAGAAATAAACACTTTTCCAAAAACAAGCTCTAAATCATGTTGAAATACAGAAATTAACACTTTTCCAAAAACAAGCTCCAAATCATGTTGAAATACAGAAATTGACACTTTTCCATAAACAAGCTCTAAATCATGTTTGATGCACTCTGGAAGTTAATTTTTTTTCAGTACTGTTTAATCAGGATGTTAGGAACACTGTGGACAGTTTTTAGCAAGTTGCAACATTGAAATACAGAAATAAACACTTTTCCAAAAACAAGCTTCAAATCATGTTGAAATACAGAAATTGACACTTTTCCAAAAACAAGCTCCAAATCATGTTGAAATACAGAAATAAACACTTTTCCATAAACAAGCTCTAAATCATGTTTGATGCACTCTGGAAGTTAATTTTTTTTCAGTACTGTTTAATCAGGATGTTAGGAACACTGTGGACAGTTTTCAGCAAGTTGCAACATTGAAATACAGAAATAAACACTTTTCCAAAAACAAGCTCTAAATCATGTTGAAATACAGAAATAAGCACTTTTCAAAAACAAGCTTCAAATCATGTTGAAATACAGAAATTGACACTTTTCCAAAAACAAGCTCCAAATCATGTTGAAATACAGAAATAGACACTTTTCCATAAACAAGCTCTAAATCATGTTTGATGCACTCTGGAAGTTAATTTTTTTTCAGTACTGTTTAATCAGGATGTTAGGAACACTGTGGACAGTTTTCAGCAAGTTGCAACATTGAAATACAGAAATAAACACTTTTCCAAAAACAAGCTCTAAATCATGTTGAAAAACAGAAATAAGCACTTTTCCATAAACAAGCTCTAAATCATGTTTGATGCACTCTGGAAGTTAATTTTTTTTCAGTACTGTTTAATCAGGATGTTAGGAACACTGTGGACAGTTTTCAGCAAGTTGCAACATTGAAAACAGAAATAAGCACTTTTCAAAAACAAGCTTCAAATCATGTTGAAATACAGAAATAAGCACTTTTCAAAAACAAGCTTCAAATCATGTTGAAATACAGAAATTGACACTTTTCCAAAAACAAGCTCCAAATCATGTTGAAATACAGAAATTGACACTTTTCCATAAACAAGCTCTAAATCATGTTTGATGCACTCTGGAAGTTAATTTTTTTTCAGTACTGTTTAATCAGGATGTTAGGAACACTGTGGACAGTTTTCAGCAAGTTGCAACATTGAAATACAGAAATAAACACTTTTCCAAAAACAAGCTTCAAATCATGTTGAAATACAGAAATTGACACTTTTCCAAAAACAAGCTCCAAATCATGTTGAAATACAGAAATAAACACTTTTCCATAAACAAGCTCTAAATCATGTTTGATGCACTCTGGAAGTTAATTTTTTTTCAGTACTGTTTAATCAGGATGTTAGGAACACTGTGGACAGTTTTCAGCAAGTTGCAACATTGAAATACAGAAATAAACACTTTTCCAAAAACAAGCTCTAAATCATGTTGAAATACAGAAATAAACACTTTTCCAAAAACAAGCTCTAAATCATGTTGAAATACAGAAATTAACACTTTTCCAAAAACAAGCTCCAAATCATGTTGAAATACAGAAATTGACACTTTTCCATAAACAAGCTCTAAATCATGTTTGATGCACTCTGGAAGTTAATTTTTTTTCAGTACTGTTTAATCAGGATGTTAGGAACACTGTGGACAGTTTTTAGCAAGTTGCAACATTGAAATACAGAAATAAACACTTTTCCAAAAACAAGCTTCAAATCATGTTGAAATACAGAAATTGACACTTTTCCAAAAACAAGCTCCAAATCATGTTGAAATACAGAAATAAACACTTTTCCATAAACAAGCTCTAAATCATGTTTGATGCACTCTGGAAGTTAATTTTTTTTCAGTACTGTTTAATCAGGATGTTAGGAACACTGTGGACAGTTTTCAGCAAGTTGCAACATTGAAATACAGAAATAAACACTTTTCCAAAAACAAGCTCTAAATCATGTTGAAATACAGAAATAAACACTTTTCCAAAAACAAGCTCTAAATCATGTTGAAATACAGAAATTGAACACTTTTCCAAAAACAAGCTCCAAATCATGTTGAAATACAGAAATTGACACTTTTCCATAAACAAGCTCTAAATCATGTTTGATGCACTCTGGAAGTAAATTTTTTTTCAGTACTGTTTAATCAGGATGTTAGGAACACTGTGGACAGTTTTCAGCAAGTTGCAACATTGAAATACAGAAATAAACACTTTTCCAAAAACAAGCTCTAAATCATGTTGAAAAACAGAAATAAGCACGTTTCAAAAACAAGCTTCAAATCATGTTGAAATACAGAAATTGACACTTTTCCAAAAACAAGCTTCAAATCATGTTGAAATACAGAAATTGACACTTTTCCAAAAACAAGCTCCAAATCATGTTGAAATACAGAAATAAACACTTTTCCATAAACAAGCTCTAAATCATGT
This sequence comes from Salvelinus fontinalis, assembly GCF_029448725.1. Lineage (NCBI taxonomy): Eukaryota > Metazoa > Chordata > Actinopteri > Salmoniformes > Salmonidae > Salvelinus > Salvelinus fontinalis. The sequence goes on from NW_026600487.1 coordinate 97,299, forward strand.
TTGATGCACTCTGGAAGTTAATTTTTTTTCAGTACCGTTTAATCAGGATGTTAGGAACACTGTGGACAGTTTTCAGCAAGTTGCAACATTGAAATACAGAAATAAACACTTTTCCAAAAACAAGCTTCAAATCATGTTGAAATACAGAAATTGACACTTTTCCAAAAACAAGCTCCAAATCATGTTGAAATACAGAAATAAACACTTTTCCATAAACAAGCTCTAAATCATGTTTGATGCACTCTGGAAGATAATTTTTTTTCAGTACTGTTTAATCAGGATGTTAGGAACACTGTGGACAGTTTTCAGCAAGTTGCAACATTGAAATACAGAAATAAACACTTTTCCAAAAACAAGCTCTAAATCATGTTGAAATACAGAAATAAACACTTTTCCAAAAACAAGCTCTAAATCATGTTGAAATACAGAAATGAACACTTTTCCAAAAACAAGCTCCAAATCATGTTGAAATACAGAAATTGACACTTTTCCATAAACAAGCTCTAAATCATGTTTGATGCACTCTGGAAGTAAATTTTTTTTCAGTACTGTTTAATCAGGATGTTAGGAACACTGTGGACAGTTTTCAGCAAGTTGCAACATTGAAATACAGAAATAAACACTTTTCCAAAAACAAGCTCTAAATCATGTTGAAAAACAGAAATAAGCACGTTTCAAAAACAAGCTTCAAATCATGTTGAAATACAGAAATTGACACTTTTCCAAAAACAAGCTCCAAATCATGTTGAAATACAGAAATAAACACTTTTCCATAAACAAGCTCTAAATCATGTTTGATGCACTCTGGAAGTTAATTTTTTTTCAGTACCGTTTAATCAGGATGTTAGGAACACTGTGGACAGTTTTCAGCAAGTTGCAACATTGAAATACAGAAATAAACACTTTTCCAAAAACAAGCTCTAAATCATGTTGAAAAACAGAAATAAGCATTTTTCAAAAACAAACTTCAAATCATGTTGAAATACAGAAATTGACACTTTTCCAAAAACAAGCTCCAAATCATGTTGAAATACAGAAATAAACACTTTTCCATAAACAAGCTCTAAATCATGTTTGATGCGCTCTGGAAGTAAATTTTTTTTTCAGTACTGTTTAATCAGGATGTTAGGAACACTGTGGACAGTTTTCAGCAAGTTGCAACATTGAAATACAGAAATAAACACTTTTCCAAAAACAAGCTCTAAATCATGTTGAAAAACAGAAATAAGCACTTTTCAAAAACAAGCTTCAAATCATGTTGAAATACAGAAATTGACACTTTTCCAAAAACAAGCTCCAAATCATGTTGAAATACAGAAATTGACACTTTTCCATAAACAAGCTCTAAATCATGTTTGATGCACTCTGGAAGTTAATTTTTTTTCAGTACTGTTTAATCAGGATGTTAGGAACACTGTGGACAGTTTTTAGCAAGTTGCAACATTGAAATACAGAAATAAACACTTTTCCAAAAACAAGCTTCAAATCATGTTGAAATACAGAAATTGACACTTTTCCAAAAACAAGCTCCAAATCATGTTGAAATACAGAAATAAACACTTTTCCATAAACAAGCTCTAAATCATGTTTGATGCACTCTGGAAGTTAATTTTTTTTCAGTACTGTTTAATCAGGATGTTAGGAACACTGTGGACAGTTTTCAGCAAGTTGCAACATTGAAATACAGAAATAAACACTTTTCCAAAAACAAGCTCTAAATCATGTTGAAATACAGAAATAAACACTTTTCCAAAAACAAGCTCTAAATCATGTTGAAATACAGAAATTAACACTTTTCCAAAAACAAGCTCCAAATCATGTTGAAATACAGAAATTGACACTTTTCCATAAACAAGCTCTAAATCATGTTTGATGCACTCTGGAAGTTAATTTTTTTTCAGTACTGTTTAATCAGGATGTTAGGAACACTGTGGACAGTTTTCAGCAAGTTGCAACATTGAAATACAGAAATAAACACTTTTCCAAAAACAAGCTCTAAATCATGTTGAAAAACAGAAATAAGCACGTTTCAAAAACAAGCTTCAAATCATGTTGAAATACAGAAATTGACACTTTTCCAAAAACAAGCTTCAAATCATGTTGAAATACAGAAATTGACACTTTTCCAAAAACAAGCTCCAAATCATGTTGAAATACAGAAATAAACACTTTTCCATAAACAAGCTCTAAATCATGTTTGATGCGCTCTGGAAGTAAATTTTTTTTTCAGTACTGTTTAATCAGGATGTTAGGAACACTGTGGACAGTTTTCAGCAAGTTGCAACATTGAAATACAGAAATAAACACTTTTCCAAAAACAAGCTCTAAATCATGTTGAAAAACAGAAATAAGCACTTTTCAAAAACAAGCTTCAAATCATGTTGAAATACAGAAATTGACACTTTTCCAAAAACAAGCTCCAAATCATGTTGAAATACAGAAATTGACACTTTTCCATAAACAAGCTCTAAATCATGTTTGATGCACTCTGGAAGTTAATTTTTTTTCAGTACTGTTTAATCAGGATGTTAGGAACACTGTGGACAGTTTTTAGCAAGTTGCAACATTGAAATACAGAAATAAACACTTTTCCAAAAACAAGCTTCAAATCATGTTGAAATACAGAAATTGACACTTTTCCAAAAACAAGCTCCAAATCATGTTGAAATACAGAAATAAACACTTTTCCATAAACAAGCTCTAAATCATGTTTGATGCGCTCTGGAAGTAAATTTTTTTTTCAGTACTGTTTAATCAGGATGTTAGGAACACTGTGGACAGTTTTCAGCAAGTTGCAACATTGAAATACAGAAATAAACACTTTTCCAAAAACAAGCTCTAAATCATGTTGAAAAACAGAAATAAGCACTTTTCAAAAACAAGCTTCAAATCATGTTGAAATACAGAAATTGACACTTTTCCAAAAACAAGCTCCAAATCATGTTGAAATACAGAAATAAACACTTTTCCATAAACAAGCTCTAAATCATGTTTGATGCACTCTGGAAGTAAATTTTTTTTCAGTACTGTTTAATCAGGATGTTAGGAACACTGTGGACAGTTTTCAGCAAGTTGCAACATTGAAATACAGAAATAAACACTTTTCCAAAAACAAGCTCTAAATCATGTTGAAAAACAGAAATAAGCACGTTTCAAAAACAAGCTTCAAATCATGTTGAAATACAGAAATTGACACTTTTCCAAAAACAAGCTTCAAATCATGTTGAAATACAGAAATTGACACTTTTCCAAAAACAAGCTCCAAATCATGTTGAAATACAGAAATTGACACTTTTCCATAAACAAGCTCTAAATCATGTTTGATGCACTCTGGAAGTTAATTTTTTTTCAGTACTGTTTAATCAGGATGTTAGGAACACTGTGGACAGTTTTTAGCAAGTTGCAACATTGAAATACAGAAATAAACACTTTTCCAAAAACAAGCTTCAAATCATGTTGAAATACAGAAATTGACACTTTTCCAAAAACAAGCTCCAAATCATGTTGAAATACAGAAATAAACACTTTTCCATAAACAAGCTCTAAATCATGTTTGATGCACTCTGGAAGTTAATTTTTTTTCAGTACTGTTTAATCAGGATGTTAGGAACACTGTGGACAGTTTTCAGCAAGTTGCAACATTGAAATACAGAAATAAACACTTTTCCAAAAACAAGCTCTAAATCATGTTGAAATACAGAAATAAACACTTTTCCAAAAACAAGCTCTAAATCATGTTGAAATACAGAAATTAACACTTTTCCAAAAACAAGCTCCAAATCATGTTGAAATACAGAAATTGACACTTTTCCATAAACAAGCTCTAAATCATGTTTGATGCACTCTGGAAGTTAATTTTTTTTCAGTACTGTTTAATCAGGATGTTAGGAACACTGTGGACAGTTTTCAGCAAGTTGCAACATTGAAATACAGAAATAAACACTTTTCCAAAAACAAGCTCTAAATCATGTTGAAATACAGAAATTAACACTTTTCCAAAAACAAGCTCCAAATCATGTTGAAATACAGAAATTGACACTTTTCCATAAACAAGCTCTAAATCATGTTTGATGCACTCTGGAAGTTAATTTTTTTTCAGTACTGTTTAATCAGGATGTTAGGAACACTGTGGACAGTTTTCAGCAAGTTGCAACATTGAAATACAGAAATAAACACTTTTCCATAAACATGCTCTAAATCATGTTTGATGCACTCTGGAAGTTATTTTTTTTCAGTACTGTTTAATCAGGATGTTAGGAACACTGTGGACAGTTTTCAGCAAGTTGCAACATTGAAATACAGAAATAAACACTTTTCCAAAAACAAGCTCTAAATCATGTTGAAAAACAGAAATAAGCACTTTTCAAAAACAAGCTTCAAATCATGTTGAAATACAGAAATTGACACTTTTCCAAAAACAAGCTCCAAATCATGTTGAAATACAGAAATAAACACTTTTCCATAAACAAGCTCTAAATCATGTTTGATGCACTCTGGAAGTAAATTTTTTTTCAGTACTGTTTAATCAGGATGTTAGGAACACTGTGGACAGTTTTCAGCAAGTTGCAACATTGAAATACAGAAATAAACACTTTTCCAAAAACAAGCTCTAAATCATGTTGAAAAACAGAAATAAGCACGTTTCAAAAACAAGCTTCAAATCATGTTGAAATACAGAAATTGACACTTTTCCAAAAACAAGCTTCAAATCATGTTGAAATACAGAAATTGACACTTTTCCAAAAACAAGCTCCAAATCATGTTGAAATACAGAAATTGACACTTTTCCATAAACAAGCTCTAAATCATGTTTGATGCACTCTGGAAGTTAATTTTTTTTCAGTACTGTTTAATCAGGATGTTAGGAACACTGTGGACAGTTTTTAGCAAGTTGCAACATTGAAATACAGAAATAAACACTTTTCCAAAAACAAGCTTCAAATCATGTTGAAATACAGAAATTGACACTTTTCCAAAAACAAGCTCCAAATCATGTTGAAATACAGAAATAAACACTTTTCCATAAACAAGCTCTAAATCATGTTTGATGCACTCTGGAAGTTAATTTTTTTTCAGTACTGTTTAATCAGGATGTTAGGAACACTGTGGACAGTTTTCAGCAAGTTGCAACATTGAAATACAGAAATAAACACTTTTCCAAAAACAAGCTCTAAATCATGTTGAAATACAGAAATAAACACTTTTCCAAAAACAAGCTCTAAATCATGTTGAAATACAGAAATTAACACTTTTCCAAAAACAAGCTCCAAATCATGTTGAAATACAGAAATTGACACTTTTCCATAAACAAGCTCTAAATCATGTTTGATGCACTCTGGAAGTTAATTTTTTTTCAGTACTGTTTAATCAGGATGTTAGGAACACTGTGGACAGTTTTCAGCAAGTTGCAACATTGAAATACAGAAATAAACACTTTTCCAAAAACAAGCTCTAAATCATGTTGAAATACAGAAATTAACACTTTTCCAAAAACAAGCTCCAAATCATGTTGAAATACAGAAATTGACACTTTTCCATAAACAAGCTCTAAATCATGTTTGATGCACTCTGGAAGTTAATTTTTTTTCAGTACTGTTTAATCAGGATGTTAGGAACACTGTGGACAGTTTTCAGCAAGTTGCAACATTGAAATACAGAAATAAACACTTTTCCATAAACATGCTCTAAATCATGTTTGATGCACTCTGGAAGTTATTTTTTTTCAGAACTGTTTAATCAGGATGTTAGGAACACTGTGGACAGTTTTCAGCAAGTTGCAACATTGAAATACAGAAATAAACACTTTTCCAAAAACAAGCTCTAAATCATGTTGAAAAACAGAAATAAGCACTTTTCAAAAACAAGCTTCAAATCATGTTGAAATACAGAAATTGACACTTTTCCAAAAACAAGCTCCAAATCATGTTGAAATACAGAAATAAACACTTTTCCATAAACAAGCTCTAAATCATGTTTGATGCACTCTGGAAGTAAATTTTTTTTCAGTACTGTTTAATCAGGATGTTAGGAACACTGTGGACAGTTTTCAGCAAGTTGCAACATTGAAATACAGAAATAAACACTTTTCCAAAAACAAGCTCTAAATCATGTTGAAAAACAGAAATAAGCACGTTTCAAAAACAAGCTTCAAATCATGTTGAAATACAGAAATTGACACTTTTCCAAAAACAAGCTTCAAATCATGTTGAAATACAGAAATTGACACTTTTCCAAAAACAAGCTCCAAATCATGTTGAAATACAGAAATTGACACTTTTCCATAAACAAGCTCTAAATCATGTTTGATGCACTCTGGAAGTTAATTTTTTTTCAGTACTGTTTAATCAGGATGTTAGGAACACTGTGGACAGTTTTTAGCAAGTTGCAACATTGAAATACAGAAATAAACACTTTTCCAAAAACAAGCTTCAAATCATGTTGAAATACAGAAATTGACACTTTTCCAAAAACAAGCTCCAAATCATGTTGAAATACAGAAATAAACACTTTTCCATAAACAAGCTCTAAATCATGTTTGATGCACTCTGGAAGTTAATTTTTTTTCAGTACTGTTTAATCAGGATGTTAGGAACACTGTGGACAGTTTTCAGCAAGTTGCAACATTGAAATACAGAAATAAACACTTTTCCAAAAACAAGCTCTAAATCATGTTGAAATACAGAAATAAACACTTTTCCAAAAACAAGCTCTAAATCATGTTGAAATACAGAAATTAACACTTTTCCAAAAACAAGCTCCAAATCATGTTGAAATACAGAAATTGACACTTTTCCATAAACAAGCTCTAAATCATGTTTGATGCACTCTGGAAGTTAATTTTTTTTCAGTACTGTTTAATCAGGATGTTAGGAACACTGTGGACAGTTTTCAGCAAGTTGCAACATTGAAATACAGAAATAAACACTTTTCCAAAAACAAGCTCTAAATCATGTTGAAAAACAGAAATAAGCACGTTTCAAAAACAAGCTTCAAATCATGTTGAAATACAGAAATTGACACTTTTCCAAAAACAAGCTTCAAATCATGTTGAAATACAGAAATTGACACTTTTCCAAAAACAAGCTCCAAATCATGTTGAAATACAGAAATTGACACTTTTCCATAAACAAGCTCTAAATCATGTTTGATGCACTCTGGAAGTTAATTTTTTTTCAGTACTGTTTAATCAGGATGTTAGGAACACTGTGGACAGTTTTTAGCAAGTTGCAACATTGAAATACAGAAATAAACACTTTTCCAAAAACAAGCTTCAAATCATGTTGAAATACAGAAATTGACACTTTTCCAAAAACAAGCTCCAAATCATGTTGAAATACAGAAATAAACACTTTTCCATAAACAAGCTCTAAATCATGTTTGATGCACTCTGGAAGTTAATTTTTTTTCAGTACTGTTTAATCAGGATGTTAGGAACACTGTGGACAGTTTTCAGCAAGTTGCAACATTGAAATACAGAAATAAACACTTTTCCAAAAACAAGCTCTAAATCATGTTGAAATACAGAAATAAACACTTTTCCAAAAACAAGCTCTAAATCATGTTGAAATACAGAAATTGACACTTTTCCAAAAACAAGCTCCAAATCATGTTGAAATACAGAAATTGACACTTTTCCATAAACAAGCTCTAAATCATGTTTGATGCACTCTGGAAGTTAATTTTTTTTCAGTACTGTTTAATCAGGATGTTAGGAACACTGTGGACAGTTTTCAGCAAGTTGCAACATTGAAATACAGAAATAAACACTTTTCCATAAACATGCTCTAAATCATGTTTGATGCACTCTGGAAGTTATTTTTTTTCAGTACTGTTTAATCAGGATGTTAGGAACACTGTGGACAGTTTTCAGCAAGTTGCAACATTGAAATACAGAAATAAACACTTTTCCAAAAACAAGCTCTAAATCATGTTGAAAAACAGAAATAAGCACTTTTCAAAAACAAGCTTCAAATCATGTTGAAATACAGAAATTGACACTTTTCCAAAAACAAGCTCCAAATCATGTTGAAATACAGAAATAAACACTTTTCCATAAACAAGCTCTAAATCATGTTTGATGCACTCTGGAAGTTAATTTTTTTTCAGTACTGTTTAATCAGGATGTTAGGAACACTGTGGACAGTTTTCAGCAAGTTGCAACATTGAAATACAGAAATAAACACTTTTCCAAAAACAAGCTCTAAATCATGTTGAAATACAGAAATTGACACTTTTCCAAAAACAAGCTCCAAATCATGTTGAAATACAGAAATTGACACTTTTCCATAAACAAGCTCCAAATCATGTTGAAATACAGAAATTGACACTTTTCCATAAACAAGCTCTAAATCATGTTTGATGCACTCTGGAAGTTAATTTTTTTTCAGTACTGTTTAATCAGGATGTTAGGAACACTGTGGACAGTTTTCAGCAAGTTGCAACATTGAAATACAGAAATAAACACTTTTCCAAAAACAAGCTCTCAAATCATGTTGAAATACAGAAATTGACACTTTTCCAAAAACAAGCTCCAAATCATGTTGAAATACAGAAATTGACACTTTTCCAAAAACAAGCTCCAAATCATGTTGAAATACAGAAATTGACACTTTTCCATAAACAAGCTCTAAATCATGTTTGATGCACTCTGGAAGTTAATTTTTTTTCAGTACTGTTTAATCAGGATGTTAGGAACACTGTGGACAGTTTTTAGCAAGTTGCAACATTGAAATACAGAAATAAACACTTTTCCAAAAACAAGCTTCAAATCATGTTGAAATACAGAAATTGACACTTTTCCAAAAACAAGCTCTAAATCATGTTGAAATACAGAAATGAACACTTTTCCAAAAACAAGCTCCAAATCATGTTGAAATACAGAAATTGACACTTTTCCATAAACAAGCTCTAAATCATGTTTGATGCACTCTGGAAGTAAATTTTTTTTCAGTACTGTTTAATCAGGATGTTAGGAACACTGTGGACAGTTTTCAGCAAGTTGCAACATTGAAATACAGAAATAAACACTTTTCCAAAAACAAGCTCTAAATCATGTTGAAAAACAGAAATAAGCACGTTTCAAAAACAAGCTTCAAATCATGTTGAAATACAGAAATTGACACTTTTCCAAAAACAAGCTTCAAATCATGTTGAAATACAGAAATTGACACTTTTCCAAAAACAAGCTCCAAATCATGTTGAAATACAGAAATAAACACTTTTCCATAAACAAGCTCTAAATCATGTTTGATGCACTCTGGAAGTTAATTTTTTTTCAGTACTGTTTAATCAGGATGTTAGGAACACTGTGGACAGTTTTCAGCAAGTTGCAACATTGAAATACAGAAATAAACACTTTTCCAAAAACAAGCTTCAAATCATGTTGAAATACAGAAATTGACACTTTTCCAAAAACAAGCTCCAAATCATGTTGAAATACAGAAATAAACACTTTTCCATAAACAAGCTCTAAATCATGTTTGATGCACTCTGGAAGTTAATTTTTTTTCAGTACTGTTTAATCAGGATGTTAGGAACACTGTGGACAGTTTTCAGCAAGTTGCAACATTGAAATACAGAAATAAACACTTTTCCAAAAACAAGCTCTAAATCATGTTGAAATACAGAAATAAACACTTTTCCAAAAACAAGCTCTAAATCATGTTGAAATACAGAAATGAACACTTTTCCAAAAACAAGCTCCAAATCATGTTGAAATACAGAAATTGACACTTTTCCATAAACAAGCTCTAAATCATGTTTGATGCACTCTGGAAGTTAATTTTTTTTCAGTACTGTTTAATCAGGATGTTAGGAACACTGTGGACAGTTTTCAGCAAGTTGCAACATTGAAATACAGAAATAAACACTTTTCCAAAAACAAGCTCTAAATCATGTTGAAAAACAGAAATAAGCACTTTTCAAAAACAAGCTTCAAATCATGTTGAAATACAGAAATTGACACTTTTCCAAAAACAAGCTCCAAATCATGTTGAAATACAGAAATAAACACTTTTCCATAAACAAGCTCTAAATCATGTTTGATGCACTCTGGAAGTTAAATTTTTTTCAGTACTGTTTAATCAGGATGTTAGGAACACTGTGGACAGTTTTCAGCAAGTTGCAACATTGAAATACAGAAATAAACACTTTTCCAAAAACAAGCTCTAAATCATGTTGAAATACAGAAATTGACACTTTTCCAAAAACAAGCTCCAAATCATGTTGAAATACAGAAATTGACACTTTTCCATAAACAAGCTCCAAATCATGTTGAAATACAGAAATTGACACTTTTCCATAAACAAGCTCTAAATCATGTTTGATGCACTCTGGAAGTTAATTTTTTTTCAGTACTGTTTAATCAGGATGTTAGGAACACTGTGGACAGTTTTCAGCAAGTTGCAACATTGAAATACAGAAATAAACACTTTTCCAAAAACAAGCTTCAAATCATGTTGAAATACAGAAATTGACACTTTTCCAAAAACAAGCTCCAAATCATGTTGAAATACAGAAATTGACACTTTTCCAAAAACAAGCTCCAAATCATGTTGAAATACAGAAATTGACACTTTTCCATAAACAAGCTCTAAATCATGTTTGATGCACTCTGGAAGTTAATTTTTTTTCAGTACTGTTTAATCAGGATGTTAGGAACACTGTGGACAGTTTTTAGCAAGTTGCAACATTGAAATACAGAAATAAACACTTTTCCAAAAACAAGCTTCAAATCATGTTGAAATACAGAAATTGACACTTTTCCAAAAACAAGCTCTAAATCATGTTGAAATACAGAAATGAACACTTTTCCAAAAACAAGCTCCAAATCATGTTGAAATACAGAAATTGACACTTTTCCATAAACAAGCTCTAAATCATGTTTGATGCACTCTGGAAGTTAATTTTTTTTCAGTACTGTTTAATCAGGATGTTAGGAACACTGTGGACAGTTTTCAGCAAGTTGCAACATTGAAATACAGAAATAAACACTTTTCCAAAAACAAGCTCTAAATCATGTTGAAAAACAGAAATAAGCACGTTTCAAAAACAAGCTTCAAATCATGTTGAAATACAGAAATTGACACTTTTCCAAAAACAAGCTTCAAATCATGTTGAAATACAGAAATTGACACTTTTCCAAAAACAAGCTCCAAATCATGTTGAAATACAGAAATAAACACTTTTCCATAAACAAGCTCTAAATCATGTTTGATGCACTCTGGAAGTTAATTTTTTTTCAGTACTGTTTAATCAGGATGTTAGGAACACTGTGGACAGTTTTCAGCAAGTTGCAACATTGAAATACAGAAATAAACACTTTTCCAAAAACAAGCTTCAAATCATGTTGAAATACAGAAATTGACACTTTTCCAAAAACAAGCTCCAAATCATGTTGAAATACAGAAATAAACACTTTTCCATAAACAAGCTCTAAATCATGTTTGATGCACTCTGGAAGATAATTTTTTTTCAGTACTGTTTAATCAGGATGTTAGGAACACTGTGGACAGTTTTCAGCAAGTTGCAACATTGAAATACAGAAATAAACACTTTTCCAAAAACAAGCTCTAAATCATGTTGAAATACAGAAATAAACACTTTTCCAAAAACAAGCTCTAAATCATGTTGAAATACAGAAATGAACACTTTTCCAAAAACAAGCTCCAAATCATGTTGAAATACAGAAATTGACACTTTTCCATAAACAAGCTCTAAATCATGTTTGATGCACTCTGGAAGTTAATTTTTTTTCAGTACTGTTTAATCAGGATGTTAGGAACACTGTGGACAGTTTTCAGCAAGTTGCAACATTGAAATACAGAAATAAACACTTTTCCAAAAACAAGCTCTAAATCATGTTGAAAAACAGAAATAAGCACGTTTCAAAAACAAGCTTCAAATCATGTTGAAATACAGAAATTGACACTTTTCCAAAAACAAGCTTCAAATCATGTTGAAATACAGAAATTGACACTTTTCCAAAAACAAGCTCCAAATCATGTTGAAATACAGAAATAAACACTTTTCCATAAACAAGCTCTAAATCATGTTTGATGCACTCTGGAAGTTAATTTTTTTTCAGTACCGTTTAATCAGGATGTTAGGAACACTGTGGACAGTTTTCAGCAAGTTGCAACATTGAAATACAGAAATAAACACTTTTCCAAAAACAAGCTCTAAATCATGTTGAAAAACAGAAATAAGCACTTTTCAAAAACAAACTTCAAATCATGTTGAAATACAGAAATTGACACTTTTCCAAAAACAAGCTCCAAATCATGTTGAAATACAGAAATAAACACTTTTCCATAAACAAGCTCTAAATCATGTTTGATGCACTCTGGAAGTTAAATTTTTTTTCAGTACTGTTTAATCAGGATGTTAGGAACACTGTGGACAGTTTTCAGCAAGTTGCAACATTGAAATACAGAAATAAACACTTTTCCAAAAACAAGCTCTAAATCATGTTGAAAAACAGAAATAAGCACTTTTCAAAAACAAGCTTCAAATCATGTTGAAATACAGAAATTGACACTTTTCCATAAACAAGCTCTAAATCATGTTTGATGCACTCTGGAAGTTAATTTTTTTTCAGTACTGTTTAATCAGGATGTTAGGAACACTGTGGACAGTTTTCAGCAAGTTGCAACATTGAAATACAGAAATAAACACTTTTCCAAAAACAAGCTCTAAATCATGTTGAAAAACAGAAATAAGCACTTTTCAAAAACAAGCTTCAAATCATGTTGAAATACAGAAATTGACACTTTTCCAAAAACAAGCTTCAAATCATGTTGAAATACAGAAATTGACACTTTTCCAAAAACAAGCTCCAAATCATGTTGAAATACAGAAATAAACACTTTTCCATAAACAAGCTCTAAATCATGTTTGATGCACTCTGGAAGTTAATTTTTTTTCAGTACTGTTTAATCAGGATGTTAGGAACACTGTGGACAGTTTTTAGCAAGTTGCAACATTGAAATACAGAAATAAACACTTTTCCAAAAACAAGCTTCAAATCATGTTGAAATACAGAAATTGACACTTTTCCAAAAACAAGCTCCAAATCATGTTGAAATACAGAAATAAACACTTTTCCATAAACAAGCTCTAAATCATGTTTGATGCACTCTGGAAGTTAATTTTTTTTCAGTACTGTTTAATCAGGATGTTAGGAACACTGTGGACAGTTTTCAGCAAGTTGCAACATTGAAATACAGAAATAAACACTTTTCCAAAAACAAGCTCTAAATCATGTTGAAAAACAGAAATAAACACTTTTCCAAAAACAAGCTCTAAATCATGTTGAAATACAGAAATTAACACTTTTCCAAAAACAAGCTCCAAATCATGTTGAAATACAGAAATTGACACTTTTCCATAAACAAGCTCTAAATCATGTTTGATGCACTCTGGAAGTTAATTTTTTTTCAGTACTGTTTAATCAGGATGTTAGGAACACTGTGGACAGTTTTCAGCAAGTTGCAACATTGAAATACAGAAATAAACACTTTTCCATAAACATGCTCTAAATCATGTTTGATGCACTCTGGAAGTTATTTTTTTTCAGTACTGTTTAATCAGGATGTTAGGAACACTGTGGACAGTTTTCAGCAAGTTGCAACATTGAAATACAGAAATAAACACTTTTCCAAAAACAAGCTCTAAATCATGTTGAAAAACAGAAATAAGCACTTTTCAAAAACAAGCTTCAAATCATGTTGAAATACAGAAATTGACACTTTTCCATAAACAAGCTCTAAATCATGTTTGATGCACTCTGGAAGTTAATTTTTTTTCAGTACTGTTTAATCAGGATGTTAGGAACACTGTGGACAGTTTTCAGCAAGTTGCAACATTGAAATACAGAAATAAACACTTTTCCAAAAACAAGCTCTAAATCATGTTGAAATACAGAAATTGACACTTTTCCAAAAACAAGCTCCAAATCATGTTGAAATACAGAAATTGACACTTTTCCATAAACAAGCTCCAAATCATGTTGAAATACAGAAATTGACACTTTTCCATAAACAAGCTCTAAATCATGTTTGATGCACTCTGGAAGTTAATTTTTTTTCAGTACTGTTTAATCAGGATGTTAGGAACACTGTGGACAGTTTTCAGCAAGTTGCAACATTGAAATACAGAAATAAACACTTTTCCAAAAACAAGCTCTCAAATCATGTTGAAATACAGAAATTACACTTTTCCAAAAACAAGCTCCAAATCATGTTGAAATACAGAAATTGACACTTTTCCAAAAACAAGCTCCAAATCATGTTGAAATACAGAAATTGACACTTTTCCATAAACAAGCTCTAAATCATGTTTGATGCACTCTGGAAGTTAATTTTTTTTCAGTACTGTTTAATCAGGATGTTAGGAACACTGTGGACAGTTTTCAGCAAGTTGCAACATTGAAATACAGAAATAAACACTTTTCCAAAAACAAGCTCTAAATCATGTTGAAATACAGAAATAAGCACTTTTCCAAAAACAAGCTTCAAATCATGTTGAAATACAGAAATTGACACTTTTCCAAAAACAAGCTCCAAATCATGTTGAAATACAGAAATAAACACTTTTCCATAAACAAGCTCTAAATCATGTTTGATGCACTCTGGAAGTTAATTTTTTTTCAGTACTGTTTAATCAGGATGTTAGGAACACTGTGGACAGTTTTCAGCAAGTTGCAACATTGAAATACAGAAATAAACACTTTTCCAAAAACAAGCTCTAAATCATGTTGAAATAGAGAAATTGACACTTTTCCAAAAACAAGCTCCAAATCATGTTGAAATACAGAAATTGACACTTTTCCAAAAACAAGCTCCAAATCATGTTGAAATACAGAAATTGACACTTTTCCATAAACAAGCTCTAAATCATGTTTGATGCACTCTGGAAGTTAATTTTTTTTCAGTACTGTTTAATCAGGATGTTAGGAACACTGTGGACAGTTTTTAGCAAGTTGCAACATTGAAATACAGAAATAAACACTTTTCCAAAAACAAGCTTCAAATCATGTTGAAATACAGAAATTGACACTTTTCCAAAAACAAGCTCCAAATCATGTTGAAATACAGAAATTGACACTTTTCCAAAAACAAGCTCCAAATCATGTTGAAATACAGAAATTGACACTTTTCCATAAACAAGCTCTAAATCATGTTTGATGCACTCTGGAAGTAAATTTTTTTTCAGTACTGTTTAATCAGGATGTTAGGAACACTGTGGACAGTTTTCAGCAAGTTGCAACATTGAAATACAGAAATAAACACTTTTCCAAAAACAAGCTCTAAATCATGTTGAAAAACAGAAATAAGCACGTTTCAAAAACAAGCTTCAAATCATGTTGAAATACAGAAATTGACACTTTTCCAAAAACAAGCTTCAAATCATGTTGAAATACAGAAATTGACACTTTTCCAAAAACAAGCTCCAAATCATGTTGAAATACAGAAATAAACACTTTTCCATAAACAAGCTCTAAATCATGTTTGATGCACTCTGGAAGTTAATTTTTTTTCAGTACCGTTTAATCAGGATGTTAGGAACACTGTGGACAGTTTTCAGCAAGTTGCAACATTGAAATACAGAAATAAACACTTTTCCAAAAACAAGCTTCAAATCATGTTGAAATACAGAAATTGACACTTTTCCAAAAACAAGCTCCAAATCATGTTGAAATACAGAAATAAACACTTTTCCATAAACAAGCTCTAAATCATGTTTGATGCACTCTGGAAGATAATTTTTTTTCAGTACTGTTTAATCAGGATGTTAGGAACACTGTGGACAGTTTTCAGCAAGTTGCAACATTGAAATACAGAAATAAACACTTTTCCAAAAACAAGCTCTAAATCATGTTGAAATACAGAAATAAACACTTTTCCAAAAACAAGCTCTAAATCATGTTGAAATACAGAAATGAACACTTTTCCAAAAACAAGCTCCAAATCATGTTGAAATACAGAAATTGACACTTTTCCATAAACAAGCTCTAAATCATGTTTGATGCACTCTGGAAGTAAATTTTTTTTCAGTACTGTTTAATCAGGATGTTAGGAACACTGTGGACAGTTTTCAGCAAGTTGCAACATTGAAATACAGAAATAAACACTTTTCCAAAAACAAGCTCTAAATCATGTTGAAAAACAGAAATAAGCACGTTTCAAAAACAAGCTTCAAATCATGTTGAAATACAGAAATTGACACTTTTCCAAAAACAAGCTTCAAATCATGTTGAAATACAGAAATTGACACTTTTCCAAAAACAAGCTCCAAATCATGTTGAAATACAGAAATAAACACTTTTCCATAAACAAGCTCTAAATCATGTTTGATGCACTCTGGAAGTTAATTTTTTTTCAGTACCGTTTAATCAGGATGTTAGGAACACTGTGGACAGTTTTCAGCAAGTTGCAACATTGAAATACAGAAATAAACACTTTTCCAAAAACAAGCTCTAAATCATGTTGAAAAACAGAAATAAGCATTTTTCAAAAACAAACTTCAAATCATGTTGAAATACAGAAATTGACACTTTTCCAAAAACAAGCTCCAAATCATGTTGAAATACAGAAATAAACACTTTTCCATAAACAAGCTCTAAATCATGTTTGATGCGCTCTGGAAGTAAATTTTTTTTCAGTACTGTTTAATCAGGATGTTAGGAACACTGTGGACAGTTTTCAGCAAGTTGCAACATTGAAATACAGAAATAAACACTTTTCCAAAAACAAGCTCTAAATCATGTTGAAAAACAGAAATAAGCACTTTTCAAAAACAAGCTTCAAATCATGTTGAAATACAGAAATTGACACTTTTCCAAAAACAAGCTCCAAATCATGTTGAAATACAGAAATTGACACTTTTCCATAAACAAGCTCTAAATCATGTTTGATGCACTCTGGAAGTTAATTTTTTTTCAGTACTGTTTAATCAGGATGTTAGGAACACTGTGGACAGTTTTTAGCAAGTTGCAACATTGAAATACAGAAATAAACACTTTTCCAAAAACAAGCTTCAAATCATGTTGAAATACAGAAATTGACACTTTTCCAAAAACAAGCTCCAAATCATGTTGAAATACAGAAATAAACACTTTTCCATAAACAAGCTCTAAATCATGTTTGATGCACTCTGGAAGTTAATTTTTTTTCAGTACTGTTTAATCAGGATGTTAGGAACACTGTGGACAGTTTTCAGCAAGTTGCAACATTGAAATACAGAAATAAACACTTTTCCAAAAACAAGCTCTAAATCATGTTGAAATACAGAAATTAACACTTTTCCAAAAACAAGCTCCAAATCATGTTGAAATACAGAAATTGACACTTTTCCATAAACAAGCTCTAAATCATGTTTGATGCACTCTGGAAGTTAATTTTTTTTCAGTACTGTTTAATCAGGATGTTAGGAACACTGTGGACAGTTTTCAGCAAGTTGCAACATTGAAATACAGAAATAAACACTTTTCCAAAAACAAGCTCTAAATCATGTTGAAAAACAGAAATAAGCACTTTTCAAAAACAAGCTTCAAATCATGTTGAAATACAGAAATTGACACTTTTCCAAAAACAAGCTTCAAATCATGTTGAAATACAGAAATTGACACTTTTCCATAAACAAGCTCCAAATCATGTTGAAATACAGAAATAAACACTTTTCCATAAACAAGCTCTAAATCATGTTTGATGCACTCTGGAAGTTAATTTTTTTTCAGTACTGTTTAATCAGGATGTTAGGAACACTGTGGACAGTTTTTAGCAAGTTGCAACATTGAAATACAGAAATAAACACTTTTCCAAAAACAAGCTTCAAATCATGTTGAAATACAGAAATTGACACTTTTCCAAAAACAAGCTCCAAATCATGTTGAAATACAGAAATAAACACTTTTCCATAAACAAGCTCTAAATCATGTTTGATGCACTCTGGAAGTTAATTTTTTTTCAGTACTGTTTAATCAGGATGTTAGGAACACTGTGGACAGTTTTCAGCAAGTTGCAACATTGAAATACAGAAATAAACACTTTTCCAAAAACAAGCTCTAATTCATGTTGAAAACAGAAATAAACACTTTTCCAAAAACAAGCTCTAAATCATGTTGAAATACAGAAATTGACACTTTTCCAAAAACAAGCTCCAAATCATGTTGAAATACAGAAATTGACACTTTTCCATAAACAAGCTCTAAATCATGTTTGATGCACTCTGGAAGTTAATTTTTTTTCAGTACTGTTTAATCAGGATGTTAGGAACACTGTGGACAGTTTTCAGCAAGTTGCAACATTGAAATACAGAAATAAACACTTTTCCATAAACATGCTCTAAATCATGTTTGATGCACTCTGGAAGTTATTTTTTTTCAGTACTGTTTAATCAGGATGTTAGGAACACTGTGGACAGTTTTCAGCAAGTTGCAACATTGAAATACAGAAATAAACACTTTTCCAAAAACAAGCTCTAAATCATGTTGAAATACAGAAATAAGCACTTTTCCAAAAACAAGCTCCAAATCATGTTGAAATACAGAAATTGACACTTTTCCATAAACAAGCTCTAAATCATGTTTGATGCACTCTGGAAGTAAATTTTTTTTCAGTACTGTTTAATCAGGATGTTAGGAACACTGTGGACAGTTTTCAGCAAGTTGCAACATTGAAATACAGAAATAAACACTTTTCCAAAAACAAGCTCTAAATCATGTTGAAATACAGAAATTGACACTTTTCCAAAAACAAGCTCCAAATCATGTTGAAATACAGAAATTGACACTTTTCCATAAACAAGCTCCAAATCATGTTGAAATACAGAAATTGACACTTTTCCATAAACAAGCTCTAAATCATGTTTGATGCACTCTGGAAGTTAATTTTTTTTCAGTACTGTTTAATCAGGATGTTAGGAACACTGTGGACAGTTTTTAGCAAGTTGCAACATTGAAATACAGAAATAAACACTTTTCCAAAAACAAGCTTCAAATCATGTTGAAATACAGAAATTGACACTTTTCCAAAAACAAGCTCCAAATCATGTTGAAATACAGAAATTGACACTTTTCCAAAAACAAGCTCCAAATCATGTTGAAATACAGAAATTGACACTTTTCCATAAACAAGCTCTAAATCATGTTTGATGCACTCTGGAAGTTAATTTTTTTTCAGTACTGTTTAATCAGGATGTTAGGAACACTGTGGACAGTTTTCAGCAAGTTGCAACATTGAAATACAGAAATAAACACTTTTCCAAAAACAAGCTTCAAATCATGTTGAAATACAGAAATTGACACTTTTCCAAAAACAAGCTCTAAATCATGTTGAAATACAGAAATGAACACTTTTCCAAAAACAAGCTCCAAATCATGTTGAAATACAGAAATTGACACTTTTCCATAAACAAGCTCTAAATCATGTTTGATGCACTCTGGAAGTAAATTTTTTTTCAGTACTGTTTAATCAGGATGTTAGGAACACTGTGGACAGTTTTCAGCAAGTTGCAACATTGAAATACAGAAATAAACACTTTTCCAAAAACAAGCTCTAAATCATGTTGAAAAACAGAAATAAGCACGTTTCAAAAACAAGCTTCAAATCATGTTGAAATACAGAAATTGACACTTTTCCAAAAACAAGCTTCAAATCATGTTGAAATACAGAAATTGACACTTTTCCAAAAACAAGCTCCAAATCATGTTGAAATACAGAAATAAACACTTTTCCATAAACAAGCTCTAAATCATGTTTGATGCACTCTGGAAGTTAATTTTTTTTCAGTACCGTTTAATCAGGATGTTAGGAACACTGTGGACAGTTTTCAGCAAGTTGCAACATTGAAATACAGAAATAAACACTTTTCCAAAAACAAGCTCTAAATCATGTTGAAAAACAGAAATAAGCACTTTTCAAAAACAAGCTTCAAATCATGTTGAAATACAGAAATTGACACTTTTCCAAAAACAAGCTCCAAATCATGTTGAAATACAGAAATAAACACTTTTCCAAAAACAAGCTCCAAATCATGTTGAAATACAGAAATTGACACTTTTCCATAAACAAGCTCTAAATCATGTTTGATGCACTCTGGAAGTTAATTTTTTTTCAGTACTGTTTAATCAGGATGTTAGGAACACTGTGGACAGTTTTCAGCAAGTTGCAACATTGAAATACAGAAATAAACACTTTTCCATAAACATGCTCTAAATCATGTTTGATGCACTCTGGAAGTTATTTTTTTTCAGTACTGTTTAATCAGGATGTTAGGAACACTGTGGACAGTTTTCAGCAAGTTGCAACATTGAAATACAGAAATAAACACTTTTCCAAAAACAAGCTCTAAATCATGTTGAAAAACAGAAATAAGCACTTTTCAAAAACAAGCTTCAAATCATGTTGAAATACAGAAATTGACACTTTTCCATAAACAAGCTCTAAATCATGTTTGATGCGCTCTGGAAGTAAATTTTTTTTCAGTACTGTTTAATCAGGATGTTAGGAACACTGTGGACAGTTTTCAGCAAGTTGCAACATTGAAATACAGAAATAAACACTTTTCCAAAAACAAGCTCTAAATCATGTTGAAATACAGAAATAAGACACTTTTCCAAAAACAAGCTCTCAAATCATGTTGAAATACAGAAATTGACACTTTTCCATAAACAAGCTCCAAATCATGTTGAAATACAGAAATTGACACTTTTCCATAAACAAGCTCTAAATCATGTTTGATGCACTCTGGAAGTTAATTTTTTTTCAGTACTGTTTAATCAGGATGTTAGGAACACTGTGGACAGTTTTTAGCAAGTTGCAACATTGAAATACAGAAATAAACACTTTTCCAAAAACAAGCTTCAAATCATGTTGAAATACAGAAATTGACACTTTTCCAAAAACAAGCTCCAAATCATGTTGAAATACAGAAATTGACACTTTTCCAAAAACAAGCTCCAAATCATGTTGAAATACAGAAATTGACACTTTTCCATAAACAAGCTCTAAATCATGTTTGATGCACTCTGGAAGTTAATTTTTTTTCAGTACTGTTTAATCAGGATGTTAGGAACACTGTGGACAGTTTTTAGCAAGTTGCAACATTGAAATACAGAAATAAACACTTTTCCAAAAACAAGCTTCAAATCATGTTGAAATACAGAAATTGACACTTTTCCAAAAACAAGCTCTAAATCATGTTGAAATACAGAAATGAACACTTTTCCAAAAACAAGCTCCAAATCATGTTGAAATACAGAAATTGACACTTTTCCATAAACAAGCTCTAAATCATGTTTGATGCACTCTGGAAGTTAATTTTTTTTCAGTACTGTTTAATCAGGATGTTAGGAACACTGTGGACAGTTTTCAGCAAGTTGCAACATTGAAATACAGAAATAAACACTTTTCCAAAAACAAGCTCTAAATCATGTTGAAAAACAGAAATAAGCACGTTTCAAAAACAAGCTTCAAATCATGTTGAAATACAGAAATTGACACTTTTCCAAAAACAAGCTTCAAATCATGTTGAAATACAGAAATTGACACTTTTCCAAAAACAAGCTCCAAATCATGTTGAAATACAGAAATAAACACTTTTCCATAAACAAGCTCTAAATCATGTTTGATGCACTCTGGAAGTTAATTTTTTTTCAGTACTGTTTAATCAGGATGTTAGGAACACTGTGGACAGTTTTCAGCAAGTTGCAACATTGAAATACAGAAATAAACACTTTTCCAAAAACAAGCTCTAAATCATGTTGAAAAACAGAAATAAGCACTTTTCAAAAACAAGCTTCAAATCATGTTGAAATACAGAAATTGACACTTTTCCAAAAACAAGCTCCAAATCATGTTGAAATACAGAAATAAACACTTTTCCATAAACAAGCTCTAAATCATGTTTGATGCACTCTGGAAGTTAATTTTTTTTCAGTACTGTTTAATCAGGATGTTAGGAACACTGTGGACAGTTTTCAGCAAGTTGCAACATTGAAATACAGAAATAAACACTTTTCCAAAAACAAGCTCTAAATCATGTTGAAAAACAGAAATAAGCACTTTTCAAAAACAAGCTTCAAATCATGTTGAAATACAGAAATTGACACTTTTCCAAAAACAAGCTCCAAATCATGTTGAAATACAGAAATTGACACTTTTCCATAAACAAGCTCTAAATCATGTTTGATGCACTCTGGAAGTTAATTTTTTTTCAGTACTGTTTAATCAGGATGTTAGGAACACTGTGGACAGTTTTTAGCAAGTTGCAACATTGAAATACAGAAATAAACACTTTTCCAAAAACAAGCTTCAAATCATGTTGAAATACAGAAATTGACACTTTTCCAAAAACAAGCTCCAAATCATGTTGAAATACAGAAATAAACACTTTTCCATAAACAAGCTCTAAATCATGTTTGATGCACTCTGGAAGTTAATTTTTTTTCAGTACTGTTTAATCAGGATGTTAGGAACACTGTGGACAGTTTTCAGCAAGTTGCAACATTGAAATACAGAAATAAACACTTTTCCAAAAACAAGCTCTAAATCATGTTGAAATACAGAAATAAACACTTTTCCAAAAACAAGCTCTAAATCATGTTGAAATACAGAAATGAACACTTTTCCAAAAACAAGCTCCAAATCATGTTGAAATACAGAAATTGACACTTTTCCATAAACAAGCTCTAAATCATGTTTGATGCACTCTGGAAGTAAATTTTTTTTCAGTACTGTTTAATCAGGATGTTAGGAACACTGTGGACAGTTTTCAGCAAGTTGCAACATTGAAATACAGAAATAAACACTTTTCCAAAAACAAGCTCTAAATCATGTTGAAAAACAGAAATAAGCACGTTTCAAAAACAAGCTTCAAATCATGTTGAAATACAGAAATTGACACTTTTCCAAAAACAAGCTTCAAATCATGTTGAAATACAGAAATTGACACTTTTCCAAAAACAAGCTCCAAATCATGTTGAAATACAGAAATAAACACTTTTCCATAAACAAGCTCTAAATCATGTTTGATGCACTCTGGAAGTTAATTTTTTTTCAGTACCGTTTAATCAGGATGTTAGGAACACTGTGGACAGTTTTCAGCAAGTTGCAACATTGAAATACAGAAATAAACACTTTTCCAAAAACAAGCTTCAAATCATGTTGAAATACAGAAATTGACACTTTTCCAAAAACAAGCTCCAAATCATGTTGAAATACAGAAATAAACACTTTTCCATAAACAAGCTCTAAATCATGTTTGATGCACTCTGGAAGATAATTTTTTTTCAGTACTGTTTAATCAGGATGTTAGGAACACTGTGGACAGTTTTCAGCAAGTTGCAACATTGAAATACAGAAATAAACACTTTTCCAAAAACAAGCTCTAAATCATGTTGAAATACAGAAATAAACACTTTTCCAAAAACAAGCTCTAAATCATGTTGAAATACAGAAATGAACACTTTTCCAAAAACAAGCTCCAAATCATGTTGAAATACAGAAATTGACACTTTTCCATAAACAAGCTCTAAATCATGTTTGATGCACTCTGGAAGTAAATTTTTTTTCAGTACTGTTTAATCAGGATGTTAGGAACACTGTGGACAGTTTTCAGCAAGTTGCAACATTGAAATACAGAAATAAACACTTTTCCAAAAACAAGCTCTAAATCATGTTGAAAAACAGAAATAAGCACGTTTCAAAAACAAGCTTCAAATCATGTTGAAATACAGAAATTGACACTTTTCCAAAAACAAGCTTCAAATCATGTTGAAATACAGAAATTGACACTTTTCCAAAAACAAGCTCCAAATCATGTTGAAATACAGAAATAAACACTTTTCCATAAACAAGCTCTAAATCATGTTTGATGCACTCTGGAAGTTAATTTTTTTTCAGTACCGTTTAATCAGGATGTTAGGAACACTGTGGACAGTTTTCAGCAAGTTGCAACATTGAAATACAGAAATAAACACTTTTCCAAAAACAAGCTCTAAATCATGTTGAAAAACAGAAATAAGCATTTTTCAAAAACAAACTTCAAATCATGTTGAAATACAGAAATTGACACTTTTCCAAAAACAAGCTCCAAATCATGTTGAAATACAGAAATAAACACTTTTCCATAAACAAGCTCTAAATCATGTTTGATGCGCTCTGGAAGTAAATTTTTTTTTCAGTACTGTTTAATCAGGATGTTAGGAACACTGTGGACAGTTTTCAGCAAGTTGCAACATTGAAATACAGAAATAAACACTTTTCCAAAAACAAGCTCTAAATCATGTTGAAAAACAGAAATAAGCACTTTTCAAAAACAAGCTTCAAATCATGTTGAAATACAGAAATTGACACTTTTCCAAAAACAAGCTCCAAATCATGTTGAAATACAGAAATTGACACTTTTCCATAAACAAGCTCTAAATCATGTTTGATGCACTCTGGAAGTTAATTTTTTTTCAGTACTGTTTAATCAGGATGTTAGGAACACTGTGGACAGTTTTTAGCAAGTTGCAACATTGAAATACAGAAATAAACACTTTTCCAAAAACAAGCTTCAAATCATGTTGAAATACAGAAATTGACACTTTTCCAAAAACAAGCTCCAAATCATGTTGAAATACAGAAATAAACACTTTTCCATAAACAAGCTCTAAATCATGTTTGATGCACTCTGGAAGTTAATTTTTTTTCAGTACTGTTTAATCAGGATGTTAGGAACACTGTGGACAGTTTTCAGCAAGTTGCAACATTGAAATACAGAAATAAACACTTTTCCAAAAACAAGCTCTAAATCATGTTGAAATACAGAAATAAACACTTTTCCAAAAACAAGCTCTAAATCATGTTGAAATACAGAAATTAACACTTTTCCAAAAACAAGCTCCAAATCATGTTGAAATACAGAAATTGACACTTTTCCATAAACAAGCTCTAAATCATGTTTGATGCACTCTGGAAGTAAATTTTTTTTCAGTACTGTTTAATCAGGATGTTAGGAACACTGTGGACAGTTTTCAGCAAGTTGCAACATTGAAATACAGAAATAAACACTTTTCCAAAAACAAGCTCTAAATCATGTTGAAAAACAGAAATAAGCACGTTTCAAAAACAAGCTTCAAATCATGTTGAAATACAGAAATTGACACTTTTCCAAAAACAAGCTTCAAATCATGTTGAAATACAGAAATTGACACTTTTCCAAAAACAAGCTCCAAATCATGTTGAAATACAGAAATAAACACTTTTCCATAAACAAGCTCTAAATCATGTTTGATGCACTCTGGAAGTTAATTTTTTTTCAGTACCGTTTAATCAGGATGTTAGGAACACTGTGGACAGTTTTCAGCAAGTTGCAACATTGAAATACAGAAATAAACACTTTTCCAAAAACAAGCTTCAAATCATGTTGAAATACAGAAATTGACACTTTTCCAAAAACAAGCTCCAAATCATGTTGAAATACAGAAATAAACACTTTTCCATAAACAAGCTCTAAATCATGTTTGATGCACTCTGGAAGATAATTTTTTTTCAGTACTGTTTAATCAGGATGTTAGGAACACTGTGGACAGTTTTCAGCAAGTTGCAACATTGAAATACAGAAATAAACACTTTTCCAAAAACAAGCTCTAAATCATGTTGAAATACAGAAATAAACACTTTTCCAAAAACAAGCTCTAAATCATGTTGAAATACAGAAATGAACACTTTTCCAAAAACAAGCTCCAAATCATGTTGAAATACAGAAATTGACACTTTTCCATAAACAAGCTCTAAATCATGTTTGATGCACTCTGGAAGTAAATTTTTTTTCAGTACTGTTTAATCAGGATGTTAGGAACACTGTGGACAGTTTTCAGCAAGTTGCAACATTGAAATACAGAAATAAACACTTTTCCAAAAACAAGCTCTAAATCATGTTGAAAAACAGAAATAAGCACGTTTCAAAAACAAGCTTCAAATCATGTTGAAATACAGAAATTGACACTTTTCCAAAAACAAGCTTCAAATCATGTTGAAATACAGAAATTGACACTTTTCCAAAAACAAGCTCCAAATCATGTTGAAATACAGAAATAAACACTTTTCCATAAACAAGCTCTAAATCATGTTTGATGCACTCTGGAAGTTAATTTTTTTTCAGTACCGTTTAATCAGGATGTTAGGAACACTGTGGACAGTTTTCAGCAAGTTGCAACATTGAAATACAGAAATAAACACTTTTCCAAAAACAAGCTCTAAATCATGTTGAAAAACAGAAATAAGCATTTTTCAAAAACAAACTTCAAATCATGTTGAAATACAGAAATTGACACTTTTCCAAAAACAAGCTCCAAATCATGTTGAAATACAGAAATAAACACTTTTCCATAAACAAGCTCTAAATCATGTTTGATGCGCTCTGGAAGTAAATTTTTTTTTCAGTACTGTTTAATCAGGATGTTAGGAACACTGTGGACAGTTTTCAGCAAGTTGCAACATTGAAATACAGAAATAAACACTTTTCCAAAAACAAGCTCTAAATCATGTTGAAAAACAGAAATAAGCACTTTTCAAAAACAAGCTTCAAATCATGTTGAAATACAGAAATTGACACTTTTCCAAAAACAAGCTCCAAATCATGTTGAAATACAGAAATTGACACTTTTCCATAAACAAGCTCTAAATCATGTTTGATGCACTCTGGAAGTTAATTTTTTTTCAGTACTGTTTAATCAGGATGTTAGGAACACTGTGGACAGTTTTTAGCAAGTTGCAACATTGAAATACAGAAATAAACACTTTTCCAAAAACAAGCTTCAAATCATGTTGAAATACAGAAATTGACACTTTTCCAAAAACAAGCTCCAAATCATGTTGAAATACAGAAATAAACACTTTTCCATAAACAAGCTCTAAATCATGTTTGATGCACTCTGGAAGTTAATTTTTTTTCAGTACTGTTTAATCAGGATGTTAGGAACACTGTGGACAGTTTTCAGCAAGTTGCAACATTGAAATACAGAAATAAACACTTTTCCAAAAACAAGCTCTAAATCATGTTGAAATACAGAAATAAACACTTTTCCAAAAACAAGCTCTAAATCATGTTGAAATACAGAAATTGACACTTTTCCAAAAACAAGCTCCAAATCATGTTGAAATACAGAAATTGACACTTTTCCATAAACAAGCTCTAAATCATGTTTGATGCACTCTGGAAGTTAATTTTTTTTCAGTACTGTTTAATCAGGATGTTAGGAACACTGTGGACAGTTTTCAGCAAGTTGCAACATTGAAATACAGAAATAAACACTTTTCCACATTCTCAAACAAGCCTCTCGACAATCATGTTGACACACATCACAGCAACATAACAGCACTTTTCCAAAAACAAGCTCTAAATCATGTTGAAAAACAGAAATAAGCATTTTTCAAAAACAAACTTCAAATCATGTTGAAATACAGAAATTGACACTTTTCCAAAAACAAGCTCCAAATCATGTTGAAATACAGAAATAAACACTTTTCCATAAACAAGCTCTAAATCATGTTTGATGCGCTCTGGAAGTAAATTTTTTTTCAGTACTGTTTAATCAGGATGTTAGGAACACTGTGGACAGTTTTCAGCAAGTTGCAACATTGAAATACAGAAATAAACACTTTTCCAAAAACAAGCTCTAAATCATGTTGAAAAACAGAAATAAGCACTTTTCAAAAACAAGCTTCAAATCATGTTGAAATACAGAAATTGACACTTTTCCAAAAACAAGCTCCAAATCATGTTGAAATACAGAAATAAACACTTTTCCATAAACAAGCTCTAAATCATGTTTGATGCGCTCTGGAAGTTAATTTTTTTTCAGTACTGTTTAATCAGGATGTTAGGAACACTGTGGACAGTTTTCAGCAAGTTGCAACATTGAAATACAGAAATAAACACTTTTCCAAAAACAAGCTCTAAATCATGTTGAAATAGAGAAATTGACACTTTTCCAAAAACAAGCTCCAAATCATGTTGAAATACAGAAATTGACACTTTTCCAAAAACAAGCTCCAAATCATGTTGAAATACAGAAATTGACACTTTTCCATAAACAAGCTCTAAATCATGTTTGATGCACTATGGAAGTTAATTTTTTTTCAGTACTGTTTAATCAGGATGTTAGGAACACTGTGGACAGTTTTTAGCAAGTTGCAACATTGAAATACAGAAATAAACACTTTTCCAAAAACAAGCTTCAAATCATGTTGAAATACAGAAATTGACACTTTTCCAAAAACAAGCTCCAAATCATGTTGAAATACAGAAATTGACACTTTTCCAAAAACAAGCTCCAAATCATGTTGAAATACAGAAATTGACACTTTTCCATGAACAAGCTCTAAATCATGTTTGATGCACTCTGGAAGTTAATTTTTTTTCAGTACTGTTTAATCAGGATGTTAGGAACACTGTGGACAGTTTTCAGCAAGTTGCAACATTGAAATACAGAAATAAACACTTTTCCAAAAACAAGCTCTCAAATCATGTTGAAATACAGAAATTGACACTTTTCCAAAAACAAGCTCTAAATCATGTTGAAATACAGAAATGAACACTTTTCCAAAAACAAGCTCCAAATCATGTTGAAATACAGAAATTGACACTTTTCCATAAACAAGCTCTAAATCATGTTTGATGCACTCTGGAAGTAAATTTTTTTTCAGTACTGTTTAATCAGGATGTTAGGAACACTGTGGACAGTTTTCAGCAAGTTGCAACATTGAAATACAGAAATAAACACTTTTCCAAAAACAAGCTCTAAATCATGTTGAAAAACAGAAATAAGCACGTTTCAAAAACAAGCTTCAAATCATGTTGAAATACAGAAATTGACACTTTTCCAAAAACAAGCTTCAAATCATGTTGAAATACAGAAATTGACACTTTTCCAAAAACAAGCTCCAAATCATGTTGAAATACAGAAATAAACACTTTTCCATAAACAAGCTCTAAATCATGTTTGATGCACTCTGGAAGTTAATTTTTTTTCAGTACCGTTTAATCAGGATGTTAGGAACACTGTGGACAGTTTTCAGCAAGTTGCAACATTGAAATACAGAAATAAACACTTTTCCAAAAACAAGCTTCAAATCATGTTGAAATACAGAAATTGACACTTTTCCAAAAACAAGCTCCAAATCATGTTGAAATACAGAAATAAACACTTTTCCATAAACAAGCTCTAAATCATGTTTGATGCACTCTGGAAGATAATTTTTTTTCAGTACTGTTTAATCAGGATGTTAGGAACACTGTGGACAGTTTTCAGCAAGTTGCAACATTGAAATACAGAAATAAACACTTTTCCAAAAACAAGCTCTAAATCATGTTGAAATACAGAAATAAACACTTTTCCAAAAACAAGCTCTAAATCATGTTGAAATACAGAAATGAACACTTTTCCAAAAACAAGCTCCAAATCATGTTGAAATACAGAAATTGACACTTTTCCATAAACAAGCTCTAAATCATGTTTGATGCACTCTGGAAGTAAATTTTTTTTCAGTACTGTTTAATCAGGATGTTAGGAACACTGTGGACAGTTTTCAGCAAGTTGCAACATTGAAATACAGAAATAAACACTTTTCCAAAAACAAGCTCTAAATCATGTTGAAAAACAGAAATAAGCACGTTTCAAAAACAAGCTTCAAATCATGTTGAAATACAGAAATTGACACTTTTCCAAAAACAAGCTTCAAATCATGTTGAAATACAGAAATTGACACTTTTCCAAAAACAAGCTCCAAATCATGTTGAAATACAGAAATAAACACTTTTCCATAAACAAGCTCTAAATCATGTTTGATGCACTCTGGAAGTTAATTTTTTTTCAGTACCGTTTAATCAGGATGTTAGGAACACTGTGGACAGTTTTCAGCAAGTTGCAACATTGAAATACAGAAATAAACACTTTTCCAAAAACAAGCTCTAAATCATGTTGAAAAACAGAAATAAGCATTTTTCAAAAACAAACTTCAAATCATGTTGAAATACAGAAATTGACACTTTTCCAAAAACAAGCTTCAAATCATGTTGAAATACAGAAATTGACACTTTTCCAAAAACAAGCTCTAAATCATGTTGAAATACAGAAATGAACACTTTTCCAAAAACAAGCTCCAAATCATGTTGAAATACAGAAATTGACACTTTTCCATAAACAAGCTCTAAATCATGTTTGATGCACTCTGGAAGTAAATTTTTTTTCAGTACTGTTTAATCAGGATGTTAGGAACACTGTGGACAGTTTTCAGCAAGTTGCAACATTGAAATACAGAAATAAACACTTTTCCAAAAACAAGCTCTAAATCATGTTGAAAAACAGAAATAAGCACGTTTCAAAAACAAGCTTCAAATCATGTTGAAATACAGAAATTGACACTTTTCCAAAAACAAGCTTCAAATCATGTTGAAATACAGAAATTGACACTTTTCCAAAAACAAGCTCCAAATCATGTTGAAATACAGAAATAAACACTTTTCCATAAACAAGCTCTAAATCATGTTTGATGCACTCTGGAAGTTAATTTTTTTTCAGTACCGTTTAATCAGGATGTTAGGAACACTGTGGACAGTTTTCAGCAAGTTGCAACATTGAAATACAGAAATAAACACTTTTCCAAAAACAAGCTTCAAATCATGTTGAAATACAGAAATTGACACTTTTCCAAAAACAAGCTCCAAATCATGTTGAAATACAGAAATAAACACTTTTCCATAAACAAGCTCTAAATCATGTTTGATGCACTCTGGAAGATAATTTTTTTTCAGTACTGTTTAATCAGGATGTTAGGAACACTGTGGACAGTTTTCAGCAAGTTGCAACATTGAAATACAGAAATAAACACTTTTCCAAAAACAAGCTCTAAATCATGTTGAAATACAGAAATAAACACTTTTCCAAAAACAAGCTCTAAATCATGTTGAAATACAGAAATGAACACTTTTCCAAAAACAAGCTCTAAATCATGTTGAAATACAGAAATTAACACTTTTCCAAAAACAAGCTCCAAATCATGTTGAAATACAGAAATTGACACTTTTCCATAAACAAGCTCTAAATCATGTTTGATGCACTCTGGAAGTTAATTTTTTTTCAGTACTGTTTAATCAGGATGTTAGGAACACTGTGGACAGTTTTCAGCAAGTTGCAACATTGAAATACAGAAATAAACACTTTTCCATAAACATGCTCTAAATCATGTTTGATGCACTCTGGAAGTTATTTTTTTTCAGTACTGTTTAATCAGGATGTTAGGAACACTGTGGACAGTTTTCAGCAAGTTGCAACATTGAAATACAGAAATAAACACTTTTCCAAAAACAAGCTCTAAATCATGTTGAAAAACAGAAATAAGCACTTTTCAAAAACAAGCTTCAAATCATGTTGAAATACAGAAATTGACACTTTTCCAAAAACAAGCTCCAAATCATGTTGAAATACAGAAATTGACACTTTTCCATAAACAAGCTCTAAATCATGTTTGATGCACTCTGGAAGTAAATTTTTTTTCAGTACTGTTTAATCAGGATGTTAGGAACACTGTGGACAGTTTTCAGCAAGTTGCAACATTGAAATACAGAAATAAACACTTTTCCAAAAACAAGCTCTAAATCATGTTGAAAAACAGAAATAAGCACGTTTCAAAAACAAGCTTCAAATCATGTTGAAATACAGAAATTGACACTTTTCCAAAAACAAGCTTCAAATCATGTTGAAATACAGAAATTGACACTTTTCCAAAAACAAGCTCCAAATCATGTTGAAATACAGAAATAAACACTTTTCCATAAACAAGCTCTAAATCATGTTTGATGCACTCTGGAAGTTAATTTTTTTTCAGTACCGTTTAATCAGGATGTTAGGAACACTGTGGACAGTTTTCAGCAAGTTGCAACATTGAAATACAGAAATAAACACTTTTCCAAAAACAAGCTCTAAATCATGTTGAAAAACAGAAATAAGCATTTTTCAAAAACAAACTTCAAATCATGTTGAAATACAGAAATTGACACTTTTCCAAAAACAAGCTCCAAATCATGTTGAAATACAGAAATAAACACTTTTCCATAAACAAGCTCTAAATCATGTTTGATGCACTCTGGAAGTTAATTTTTTTTTCAGTACTGTTTAATCAGGATGTTAGGAACACTGTGGACAGTTTTCAGCAAGTTGCAACATTGAAATACAGAAATAAACACTTTTCCAAAAACAAGCTCTAAATCATGTTGAAAAACAGAAATAAGCACTTTTCAAAAACAAGCTTCAAATCATGTTGAAATACAGAAATTGACACTTTTCCAAAAACAAGCTCCAAATCATGTTGAAATACAGAAATAAACACTTTTCCATAAACAAGCTCTAAATCATGTTTGATGCACTCTGGAAGTTAATTTTTTTTCAGTACTGTTTAATCAGGATGTTAGGAACACTGTGGACAGTTTTCAGCAAGTTGCAACATTGAAATACAGAAATAAACACTTTTCCAAAAACAAGCTCTAAATCATGTTGAAAAACAGAAATAAGCACTTTTCAAAAACAAGCTTCAAATCATGTTGAAATACAGAAATTGACACTTTTCCAAAAACAAGCTCCAAATCATGTTGAAATACAGAAATTGACACTTTTCCATAAACAAGCTCTAAATCATGTTTGATGCACTCTGGAAGTTAATTTTTTTTCAGTACTGTTTAATCAGGATGTTAGGAACACTGTGGACAGTTTTCAGCAAGTTGCAACATTGAAATACAGAAATAAACACTTTTCCAAAAACAAGCTCTCAAATCATGTTGAAATACAGAAATTGACACTTTTCCAAAAACAAGCTCCAAATCATGTTGAAATACAGAAATTAACACTTTTCCAAAAACAAGCTCCAAATCATGTTGAAATACAGAAATTGACACTTTTCCATAAACAAGCTCTAAATCATGTTTGATGCACTCTGGAAGTAAATTTTTTTTCAGTACTGTTTAATCAGGATGTTAGGAACACTGTGGACAGTTTTCAGCAAGTTGCAACATTGAAATACAGAAATAAACACTTTTCCAAAAACAAGCTCTAAATCATGTTGAAAAACAGAAATAAGCACGTTTCAAAAACAAGCTTCAAATCATGTTGAAATACAGAAATTGACACTTTTCCAAAAACAAGCTTCAAATCATGTTGAAATACAGAAATTGACACTTTTCCA
Organism: Salvelinus fontinalis; assembly: GCF_029448725.1. Taxonomy (NCBI): domain Eukaryota; kingdom Metazoa; phylum Chordata; class Actinopteri; order Salmoniformes; family Salmonidae; genus Salvelinus; species Salvelinus fontinalis. Next base: position 130,523 of record NW_026600487.1, read on the forward strand.
AAAACAAGCTCCAAATCATGTTGAAATACAGAAATAAACACTTTTCCATAAACAAGCTCTAAATCATGTTTGATGCACTCTGGAAGTTAATTTTTTTTCAGTACCGTTTAATCAGGATGTTAGGAACACTGTGGACAGTTTTCAGCAAGTTGCAACATTGAAATACAGAAATAAACACTTTTCCAAAAACAAGCTTCAAATCATGTTGAAATACAGAAATTGACACTTTTCCAAAAACAAGCTCCAAATCATGTTGAAATACAGAAATAAACACTTTTCCATAAACAAGCTCTAAATCATGTTTGATGCACTCTGGAAGATAATTTTTTTTCAGTACTGTTTAATCAGGATGTTAGGAACACTGTGGACAGTTTTCAGCAAGTTGCAACATTGAAATACAGAAATAAACACTTTTCCAAAAACAAGCTCTAAATCATGTTGAAATACAGAAATAAACACTTTTCCAAAAACAAGCTCTAAATCATGTTGAAATACAGAAATGAACACTTTTCCAAAAACAAGCTCCAAATCATGTTGAAATACAGAAATTGACACTTTTCCATAAACAAGCTCTAAATCATGTTTGATGCACTCTGGAAGTAAATTTTTTTTCAGTACTGTTTAATCAGGATGTTAGGAACACTGTGGACAGTTTTCAGCAAGTTGCAACATTGAAATACAGAAATAAACACTTTTCCAAAAACAAGCTCTAAATCATGTTGAAAAACAGAAATAAGCACGTTTCAAAAACAAGCTTCAAATCATGTTGAAATACAGAAATTGACACTTTTCCAAAAACAAGCTTCAAATCATGTTGAAATACAGAAATTGACACTTTTCCAAAAACAAGCTCCAAATCATGTTGAAATACAGAAATAAACACTTTTCCATAAACAAGCTCTAAATCATGTTTGATGCACTCTGGAAGTTAATTTTTTTTCAGTACCGTTTAATCAGGATGTTAGGAACACTGTGGACAGTTTTCAGCAAGTTGCAACATTGAAATACAGAAATAAACACTTTTCCAAAAACAAGCTCTAAATCATGTTGAAAAACAGAAATAAGCATTTTTCAAAAACAAACTTCAAATCATGTTGAAATACAGAAATTGACACTTTTCCAAAAACAAGCTCCAAATCATGTTGAAATACAGAAATAAACACTTTTCCATAAACAAGCTCTAAATCATGTTTGATGCACTCTGGAAGTTAATTTTTTTTCAGTACTGTTTAATCAGGATGTTAGGAACACTGTGGACAGTTTTCAGCAAGTTGCAACATTGAAATACAGAAATAAACACTTTTCCAAAAACAAGCTCTAAATCATGTTGAAAAACAGAAATAAGCACTTTTCAAAAACAAGCTTCAAATCATGTTGAAATACAGAAATTGACACTTTTCCAAAAACAAGCTCCAAATCATGTTGAAATACAGAAATTGACACTTTTCCATAAACAAGCTCTAAATCATGTTTGATGCACTCTGGAAGTTAATTTTTTTTCAGTACTGTTTAATCAGGATGTTAGGAACACTGTGGACAGTTTTCAGCAAGTTGCAACATTGAAATACAGAAATAAACACTTTTCCAAAAACAAGCTCTAAATCATGTTGAAATACAGAAATAAACACTTTTCCAAAAACAAGCTCTAAATCATGTTGAAATACAGAAATGAACACTTTTCCAAAAACAAGCTCCAAATCATGTTGAAATACAGAAATTGACACTTTTCCATAAACAAGCTCTAAATCATGTTTGATGCACTCTGGAAGTAAATTTTTTTTCAGTACTGTTTAATCAGGATGTTAGGAACACTGTGGACAGTTTTCAGCAAGTTGCAACATTGAAATACAGAAATAAACACTTTTCCAAAAACAAGCTCTAAATCATGTTGAAAAACAGAAATAAGCACGTTTCAAAAACAAGCTTCAAATCATGTTGAAATACAGAAATTGACACTTTTCCAAAAACAAGCTTCAAATCATGTTGAAATACAGAAATTGACACTTTTCCAAAAACAAGCTCCAAATCATGTTGAAATACAGAAATAAACACTTTTCCATAAACAAGCTCTAAATCATGTTTGATGCACTCTGGAAGTTAATTTTTTTTCAGTACCGTTTAATCAGGATGTTAGGAACACTGTGGACAGTTTTCAGCAAGTTGCAACATTGAAATACAGAAATAAACACTTTTCCAAAAACAAGCTCTAAATCATGTTGAAAAACAGAAATAAGCATTTTTCAAAAACAAACTTCAAATCATGTTGAAATACAGAAATTGACACTTTTCCAAAAACAAGCTCCAAATCATGTTGAAATACAGAAATAAACACTTTTCCATAAACAAGCTCTAAATCATGTTTGATGCGCTCTGGAAGTAAATTTTTTTTTCAGTACTGTTTAATCAGGATGTTAGGAACACTGTGGACAGTTTTCAGCAAGTTGCAACATTGAAATACAGAAATAAACACTTTTCCAAAAACAAGCTCTAAATCATGTTGAAAAACAGAAATAAGCACTTTTCAAAAACAAGCTTCAAATCATGTTGAAATACAGAAATTGACACTTTTCCAAAAACAAGCTCCAAATCATGTTGAAATACAGAAATTGACACTTTTCCATAAACAAGCTCTAAATCATGTTTGATGCACTCTGGAAGTTAATTTTTTTTCAGTACTGTTTAATCAGGATGTTAGGAACACTGTGGACAGTTTTTAGCAAGTTGCAACATTGAAATACAGAAATAAACACTTTTCCAAAAACAAGCTCTAAATCATGTTGAAATACAGAAATAAACACTTTTCCAAAAACAAGCTCTAAATCATGTTGAAATACAGAAATGAACACTTTTCCAAAAACAAGCTCCAAATCATGTTGAAATACAGAAATTGACACTTTTCCATAAACAAGCTCTAAATCATGTTTGATGCACTCTGGAAGTAAATTTTTTTTCAGTACTGTTTAATCAGGATGTTAGGAACACTGTGGACAGTTTTCAGCAAGTTGCAACATTGAAATACAGAAATAAACACTTTTCCAAAAACAAGCTCTAAATCATGTTGAAAAACAGAAATAAGCACGTTTCAAAAACAAGCTTCAAATCATGTTGAAATACAGAAATTGACACTTTTCCAAAAACAAGCTTCAAATCATGTTGAAATACAGAAATTGACACTTTTCCAAAAACAAGCTCCAAATCATGTTGAAATACAGAAATAAACACTTTTCCATAAACAAGCTCTAAATCATGTTTGATGCACTCTGGAAGTTAATTTTTTTTCAGTACCGTTTAATCAGGATGTTAGGAACACTGTGGACAGTTTTCAGCAAGTTGCAACATTGAAATACAGAAATAAACACTTTTCCAAAAACAAGCTCTAAATCATGTTGAAAAACAGAAATAAGCATTTTTCAAAAACAAACTTCAAATCATGTTGAAATACAGAAATTGACACTTTTCCAAAAACAAGCTCCAAATCATGTTGAAATACAGAAATAAACACTTTTCCATAAACAAGCTCTAAATCATGTTTGATGCGCTCTGGAAGTAAATTTTTTTTCAGTACTGTTTAATCAGGATGTTAGGAACACTGTGGACAGTTTTCAGCAAGTTGCAACATTGAAATACAGAAATAAACACTTTTCCAAAAACAAGCTCTAAATCATGTTGAAAAACAGAAATAAGCACTTTTCAAAAACAAGCTTCAAATCATGTTGAAATACAGAAATTGACACTTTTCCAAAAACAAGCTCCAAATCATGTTGAAATACAGAAATTGACACTTTTCCATAAACAAGCTCTAAATCATGTTTGATGCACTCTGGAAGTTAATTTTTTTTCAGTACTGTTTAATCAGGATGTTAGGAACACTGTGGACAGTTTTTAGCAAGTTGCAACATTGAAATACAGAAATAAACACTTTTCCAAAAACAAGCTTCAAATCATGTTGAAATACAGAAATTGACACTTTTCCAAAAACAAGCTCCAAATCATGTTGAAATACAGAAATAAACACTTTTCCATAAACAAGCTCTAAATCATGTTTGATGCACTCTGGAAGTTAATTTTTTTTCAGTACTGTTTAATCAGGATGTTAGGAACACTGTGGACAGTTTTCAGCAAGTTGCAACATTGAAATACAGAAATAAACACTTTTCCAAAAACAAGCTCTAAATCATGTTGAAATACAGAAATAAACACTTTTCCAAAAACAAGCTCTAAATCATGTTGAAATACAGAAATTAACACTTTTCCAAAAACAAGCTCCAAATCATGTTGAAATACAGAAATTGACACTTTTCCATAAACAAGCTCTAAATCATGTTTGATGCACTCTGGAAGTTAATTTTTTTTCAGTACTGTTTAATCAGGATGTTAGGAACACTGTGGACAGTTTTCAGCAAGTTGCAACATTGAAATACAGAAATAAACACTTTTCCATAAACATGCTCTAAATCATGTTTGATGCACTCTGGAAGTTATTTTTTTTCAGTACTGTTTAATCAGGATGTTAGGAACACTGTGGACAGTTTTCAGCAAGTTGCAACATTGAAATACAGAAATAAACACTTTTCCAAAAACAAGCTCTAAATCATGTTGAAATACAGAAATAAGCACTTTTCCAAAAACAAGCTTCAAATCATGTTGAAATACAGAAATTGACACTTTTCCAAAAACAAGCTCCAAATCATGTTGAAATACAGAAATAAACACTTTTCCATAAACAAGCTCTAAATCATGTTTGATGCACTCTGGAAGTAAATTTTTTTTCAGTACTGTTTAATCAGGATGTTAGGAACACTGTGGACAGTTTTCAGCAAGTTGCAACATTGAAATACAGAAATAAACACTTTTCCAAAAACAAGCTCTAAATCATGTTGAAAAACAGAAATAAGCACGTTTCAAAAACAAGCTTCAAATCATGTTGAAATACAGAAATTGACACTTTTCCAAAAACAAGCTTCAAATCATGTTGAAATACAGAAATTGACACTTTTCCAAAAACAAGCTCCAAATCATGTTGAAATACAGAAATAAACACTTTTCCATAAACAAGCTCTAAATCATGTTTGATGCACTCTGGAAGTTAATTTTTTTTCAGTACCGTTTAATCAGGATGTTAGGAACACTGTGGACAGTTTTCAGCAAGTTGCAACATTGAAATACAGAAATAAACACTTTTCCAAAAACAAGCTCTAAATCATGTTGAAAAACAGAAATAAGCATTTTTCAAAAACAAACTTCAAATCATGTTGAAATACAGAAATTGACACTTTTCCAAAAACAAGCTCCAAATCATGTTGAAATACAGAAATTGACACTTTTCCAAAAACAAGCTCCAAATCATGTTGAAATACAGAAATTGACACTTTTCCATAAACAAGCTCTAAATCATGTTTGATGCACTCTGGAAGTTAATTTTTTTTCAGTACTGTTTAATCAGGATGTTAGGAACACTGTGGACAGTTTTCAGCAAGTTGCAACATTGAAATACAGAAATAAACACTTTTCCAAAAACAAGCTCTAAATCATGTTGAAATACAGAAATAAACACTTTTCCAAAAACAAGCTCTAAATCATGTTGAAATACAGAAATGAACACTTTTCCAAAAACAAGCTCCAAATCATGTTGAAATACAGAAATTGACACTTTTCCATAAACAAGCTCTAAATCATGTTTGATGCACTCTGGAAGTAAATTTTTTTTCAGTACTGTTTAATCAGGATGTTAGGAACACTGTGGACAGTTTTCAGCAAGTTGCAACATTGAAATACAGAAATAAACACTTTTCCAAAAACAAGCTCTAAATCATGTTGAAAAACAGAAATAAGCACGTTTCAAAAACAAGCTTCAAATCATGTTGAAATACAGAAATTGACACTTTTCCAAAAACAAGCTTCAAATCATGTTGAAATACAGAAATTGACACTTTTCCAAAAACAAGCTCCAAATCATGTTGAAATACAGAAATAAACACTTTTCCATAAACAAGCTCTAAATCATGTTTGATGCACTCTGGAAGTTAATTTTTTTTCAGTACCGTTTAATCAGGATGTTAGGAACACTGTGGACAGTTTTCAGCAAGTTGCAACATTGAAATACAGAAATAAACACTTTTCCAAAAACAAGCTCTAAATCATGTTGAAAAACAGAAATAAGCATTTTTCAAAAACAAACTTCAAATCATGTTGAAATACAGAAATTGACACTTTTCCAAAAACAAGCTCCAAATCATGTTGAAATACAGAAATAAACACTTTTCCATAAACAAGCTCTAAATCATGTTTGATGCGCTCTGGAAGTAAATTTTTTTTCAGTACTGTTTAATCAGGATGTTAGGAACACTGTGGACAGTTTTCAGCAAGTTGCAACATTGAAATACAGAAATAAACACTTTTCCAAAAACAAGCTCTAAATCATGTTGAAAAACAGAAATAAGCACTTTTCAAAAACAAGCTTCAAATCATGTTGAAATACAGAAATTGACACTTTTCCAAAAACAAGCTCCAAATCATGTTGAAATACAGAAATTGACACTTTTCCATAAACAAGCTCTAAATCATGTTTGATGCACTCTGGAAGTTAATTTTTTTTCAGTACTGTTTAATCAGGATGTTAGGAACACTGTGGACAGTTTTTAGCAAGTTGCAACATTGAAATACAGAAATAAACACTTTTCCAAAAACAAGCTTCAAATCATGTTGAAATACAGAAATTGACACTTTTCCAAAAACAAGCTCCAAATCATGTTGAAATACAGAAATAAACACTTTTCCATAAACAAGCTCTAAATCATGTTTGATGCACTCTGGAAGTTAATTTTTTTTCAGTACTGTTTAATCAGGATGTTAGGAACACTGTGGACAGTTTTCAGCAAGTTGCAACATTGAAATACAGAAATAAACACTTTTCCAAAAACAAGCTCTAAATCATGTTGAAATACAGAAATAAACACTTTTCCAAAAACAAGCTCTAAATCATGTTGAAATACAGAAATTAACACTTTTCCAAAAACAAGCTCCAAATCATGTTGAAATACAGAAATTGACACTTTTCCATAAACAAGCTCTAAATCATGTTTGATGCACTCTGGAAGTTAATTTTTTTTCAGTACTGTTTAATCAGGATGTTAGGAACACTGTGGACAGTTTTCAGCAAGTTGCAACATTGAAATACAGAAATAAACACTTTTCCATAAACATGCTCTAAATCATGTTTGATGCACTCTGGAAGTTATTTTTTTTCAGTACTGTTTAATCAGGATGTTAGGAACACTGTGGACAGTTTTCAGCAAGTTGCAACATTGAAATACAGAAATAAACACTTTTCCAAAAACAAGCTCTAAATCATGTTGAAAAACAGAAATAAGCACTTTTCAAAAACAAGCTTCAAATCATGTTGAAATACAGAAATTGACACTTTTCCAAAAACAAGCTCCAAATCATGTTGAAATACAGAAATTAACACTTTTCCATAAACAAGCTCTAAATCATGTTTGATGCACTCTGGAAGTAAATTTTTTTTCAGTACTGTTTAATCAGGATGTTAGGAACACTGTGGACAGTTTTCAGCAAGTTGCAACATTGAAATACAGAAATAAACACTTTTCCAAAAACAAGCTCTAAATCATGTTGAAAAACAGAAATAAGCACGTTTCAAAAACAAGCTTCAAATCATGTTGAAATACAGAAATTGACACTTTTCCAAAAACAAGCTTCAAATCATGTTGAAATACAGAAATTGACACTTTTCCAAAAACAAGCTCCAAATCATGTTGAAATACAGAAATAAACACTTTTCCATAAACAAGCTCTAAATCATGTTTGATGCACTCTGGAAGTTAATTTTTTTTCAGTACCGTTTAATCAGGATGTTAGGAACACTGTGGACAGTTTTCAGCAAGTTGCAACATTGAAATACAGAAATAAACACTTTTCCAAAAACAAGCTCTAAATCATGTTGAAAAACAGAAATAAGCATTTTTCAAAAACAAACTTCAAATCATGTTGAAATACAGAAATTGACACTTTTCCAAAAACAAGCTCCAAATCATGTTGAAATACAGAAATAAACACTTTTCCATAAACAAGCTCTAAATCATGTTTGATGCGCTCTGGAAGTAAATTTTTTTTCAGTACTGTTTAATCAGGATGTTAGGAACACTGTGGACAGTTTTCAGCAAGTTGCAACATTGAAATACAGAAATAAACACTTTTCCAAAAACAAGCTCTAAATCATGTTGAAATACAGAAATTGACACTTTTCCAAAAACAAGCTCCAAATCATGTTGAAATACAGAAATTGACACTTTTCCATAAACAAGCTCCAAATCATGTTGAAATACAGAAATTGACACTTTTCCATAAACAAGCTCTAAATCATGTTTGATGCACTCTGGAAGTTAATTTTTTTTCAGTACTGTTTAATCAGGATGTTAGGAACACTGTGGACAGTTTTTAGCAAGTTGCAACATTGAAATACAGAAATAAACACTTTTCCAAAAACAAGCTTCAAATCATGTTGAAATACAGAAATTGACACTTTTCCAAAAACAAGCTCCAAATCATGTTGAAATACAGAAATTGACACTTTTCCAAAAACAAGCTCCAAATCATGTTGAAATACAGAAATTGACACTTTTCCATAAACAAGCTCTAAATCATGTTTGATGCACTCTGGAAGTTAATTTTTTTTCAGTACTGTTTAATCAGGATGTTAGGAACACTGTGGACAGTTTTTAGCAAGTTGCAACATTGAAATACAGAAATAAACACTTTTCCAAAAACAAGCTTCAAATCATGTTGAAATACAGAAATTGACACTTTTCCAAAAACAAGCTCTAAATCATGTTGAAATACAGAAATGAACACTTTTCCAAAAACAAGCTCCAAATCATGTTGAAATACAGAAATTGACACTTTTCCATAAACAAGCTCTAAATCATGTTTGATGCACTCTGGAAGTAAATTTTTTTTCAGTACTGTTTAATCAGGATGTTAGGAACACTGTGGACAGTTTTCAGCAAGTTGCAACATTGAAATACAGAAATAAACACTTTTCCAAAAACAAGCTCTAAATCATGTTGAAAAACAGAAATAAGCACGTTTCAAAAACAAGCTTCAAATCATGTTGAAATACAGAAATTGACACTTTTCCAAAAACAAGCTTCAAATCATGTTGAAATACAGAAATTGACACTTTTCCAAAAACAAGCTCCAAATCATGTTGAAATACAGAAATAAACACTTTTCCATAAACAAGCTCTAAATCATGTTTGATGCACTCTGGAAGTTAATTTTTTTTCAGTACCGTTTAATCAGGATGTTAGGAACACTGTGGACAGTTTTCAGCAAGTTGCAACATTGAAATACAGAAATAAACACTTTTCCAAAAACAAGCTTCAAATCATGTTGAAATACAGAAATTGACACTTTTCCAAAAACAAGCTCCAAATCATGTTGAAATACAGAAATAAACACTTTTCCATAAACAAGCTCTAAATCATGTTTGATGCACTCTGGAAGATAATTTTTTTTCAGTACTGTTTAATCAGGATGTTAGGAACACTGTGGACAGTTTTCAGCAAGTTGCAACATTGAAATACAGAAATAAACACTTTTCCAAAAACAAGCTCTAAATCATGTTGAAATACAGAAATAAACACTTTTCCAAAAACAAGCTCTAAATCATGTTGAAATACAGAAATGAACACTTTTCCAAAAACAAGCTCCAAATCATGTTGAAATACAGAAATTGACACTTTTCCATAAACAAGCTCTAAATCATGTTTGATGCACTCTGGAAGTAAATTTTTTTTCAGTACTGTTTAATCAGGATGTTAGGAACACTGTGGACAGTTTTCAGCAAGTTGCAACATTGAAATACAGAAATAAACACTTTTCCAAAAACAAGCTCTAAATCATGTTGAAAAACAGAAATAAGCACGTTTCAAAAACAAGCTTCAAATCATGTTGAAATACAGAAATTGACACTTTTCCAAAAACAAGCTTCAAATCATGTTGAAATACAGAAATTGACACTTTTCCAAAAACAAGCTCCAAATCATGTTGAAATACAGAAATAAACACTTTTCCATAAACAAGCTCTAAATCATGTTTGATGCACTCTGGAAGTTAATTTTTTTTCAGTACCGTTTAATCAGGATGTTAGGAACACTGTGGACAGTTTTCAGCAAGTTGCAACATTGAAATACAGAAATAAACACTTTTCCAAAAACAAGCTCTAAATCATGTTGAAAAACAGAAATAAGCATTTTTCAAAAACAAACTTCAAATCATGTTGAAATACAGAAATTGACACTTTTCCAAAAACAAGCTCCAAATCATGTTGAAATACAGAAATTGACACTTTTCCATAAACAAGCTCTAAATCATGTTTGATGCACTCTGGAAGTTAATTTTTTTTCAGTACTGTTTAATCAGGATGTTAGGAACACTGTGGACAGTTTTCAGCAAGTTGCAACATTGAAATACAGAAATAAACACTTTTCCATAAACATGCTCTAAATCATGTTTGATGCACTCTGGAAGTTAATTTTTTTTCAGTACTGTTTAATCAGGATGTTAGGAACACTGTGGACAGTTTTCAGCAAGTTGCAACATTGAAATACAGAAATAAACACTTTTCCAAAAACAAGCTCTAAATCATGTTGAAAAACAGAAATAAGCACTTTTCAAAAACAAGCTTCAAATCATGTTGAAATACAGAAATTGACACTTTTCCAAAAACAAGCTCCAAATCATGTTGAAATACAGAAATAAACACTTTTCCATAAACAAGCTCTAAATCATGTTTGATGCACTCTGGAAGTTAATTTTTTTTCAGTACTGTTTAATCAGGATGTTAGGAACACTGTGGACAGTTTTCAGCAAGTTGCAACATTGAAATACAGAAATAAACACTTTTCCAAAAACAAGCTCTAAATCATGTTGAAAAACAGAAATAAGCACGTTTCAAAAACAAGCTTCAAATCATGTTGAAATACAGAAATTGACACTTTTCCAAAAACAAGCTTCAAATCATGTTGAAATACAGAAATTGACACTTTTCCAAAAACAAGCTCCAAATCATGTTGAAATACAGAAATAAACACTTTTCCATAAACAAGCTCTAAATCATGTTTGATGCACTCTGGAAGTTAATTTTTTTTCAGTACCGTTTAATCAGGATGTTAGGAACACTGTGGACAGTTTTCAGCAAGTTGCAACATTGAAATACAGAAATAAACACTTTTCCAAAAACAAGCTCTAAATCATGTTGAAAAACAGAAATAAGCATTTTTCAAAAACAAACTTCAAATCATGTTGAAATACAGAAATTGACACTTTTCCAAAAACAAGCTCCAAATCATGTTGAAATACAGAAATAAACACTTTTCCATAAACAAGCTCTAAATCATGTTTGATGCGCTCTGGAAGTAAAATTTTTTTTCAGTACTGTTTAATCAGGATGTTAGGAACACTGTGGACAGTTTTCAGCAAGTTGCAACATTGAAATACAGAAATAAACACTTTTCCAAAAACAAGCTCTAAATCATGTTGAAATACAGAAATTGACACTTTTCCAAAAACAAGCTCCAAATCATGTTGAAATACAGAAATTGACACTTTTCCATAAACAAGCTCCAAATCATGTTGAAATACAGAAATTGACACTTTTCCATAAACAAGCTCTAAATCATGTTTGATGCACTCTGGAAGTGAATTTTTTTTCAGTACTGTTTAATCAGGATGTTAGGAACACTGTGGACAGTTTTTAGCAAGTTGCAACATTGAAATACAGAAATAAACACTTTTCCAAAAACAAGCTTCAAATCATGTTGAAATACAGAAATTGACACTTTTCCAAAAACAAGCTCCAAATCATGTTGAAATACAGAAATTGACACTTTTCCAAAAACAAGCTCCAAATCATGTTGAAATACAGAAATTGACACTTTTCCATGAACAAGCTCTAAATCATGTTTGATGCACTCTGGAAGTTAATTTTTTTTCAGTACTGTTTAATCAGGATGTTAGGAACACTGTGGACAGTTTTCAGCAAGTTGCAACATTGAAATACAGAAATAAACACTTTTCCAAAAACAAGCTCTCAAATCATGTTGAAATACAGAAATTGACACTTTTCCAAAAACAAGCTCTAAATCATGTTGAAATACAGAAATGAACACTTTTCCAAAAACAAGCTCCAAATCATGTTGAAATACAGAAATTGACACTTTTCCATAAACAAGCTCTAAATCATGTTTGATGCACTCTGGAAGTAAATTTTTTTTCAGTACTGTTTAATCAGGATGTTAGGAACACTGTGGACAGTTTTCAGCAAGTTGCAACATTGAAATACAGAAATAAACACTTTTCCAAAAACAAGCTCTAAATCATGTTGAAAAACAGAAATAAGCACGTTTCAAAAACAAGCTTCAAATCATGTTGAAATACAGAAATTGACACTTTTCCAAAAACAAGCTTCAAATCATGTTGAAATACAGAAATTGACACTTTTCCAAAAACAAGCTCCAAATCATGTTGAAATACAGAAATAAACACTTTTCCATAAACAAGCTCTAAATCATGTTTGATGCACTCTGGAAGTTAATTTTTTTTCAGTACCGTTTAATCAGGATGTTAGGAACACTGTGGACAGTTTTCAGCAAGTTGCAACATTGAAATACAGAAATAAACACTTTTCCAAAAACAAGCTTCAAATCATGTTGAAATACAGAAATTGACACTTTTCCAAAAACAAGCTCCAAATCATGTTGAAATACAGAAATAAACACTTTTCCATAAACAAGCTCTAAATCATGTTTGATGCACTCTGGAAGATAATTTTTTTTCAGTACTGTTTAATCAGGATGTTAGGAACACTGTGGACAGTTTTCAGCAAGTTGCAACATTGAAATACAGAAATAAACACTTTTCCAAAAACAAGCTCTAAATCATGTTGAAATACAGAAATAAACACTTTTCCAAAAACAAGCTCTAAATCATGTTGAAATACAGAAATGAACACTTTTCCAAAAACAAGCTCCAAATCATGTTGAAATACAGAAATTGACACTTTTCCATAAACAAGCTCTAAATCATGTTTGATGCACTCTGGAAGTAAATTTTTTTTCAGTACTGTTTAATCAGGATGTTAGGAACACTGTGGACAGTTTTCAGCAAGTTGCAACATTGAAATACAGAAATAAACACTTTTCCAAAAACAAGCTCTAAATCATGTTGAAAAACAGAAATAAGCACGTTTCAAAAACAAGCTTCAAATCATGTTGAAATACAGAAATTGACACTTTTCCAAAAACAAGCTTCAAATCATGTTGAAATACAGAAATTGACACTTTTCCAAAAACAAGCTCCAAATCATGTTGAAATACAGAAATAAACACTTTTCCATAAACAAGCTCTAAATCATGTTTGATGCACTCTGGAAGTTAATTTTTTTTCAGTACCGTTTAATCAGGATGTTAGGAACACTGTGGACAGTTTTCAGCAAGTTGCAACATTGAAATACAGAAATAAACACTTTTCCAAAAACAAGCTCTAAATCATGTTGAAAAACAGAAATAAGCATTTTTCAAAAACAAACTTCAAATCATGTTGAAATACAGAAATTGACACTTTTCCAAAAACAAGCTTCAAATCATGTTGAAATACAGAAATTGACACTTTTCCAAAAACAAGCTCTAAATCATGTTGAAATACAGAAATGAACACTTTTCCAAAAACAAGCTCCAAATCATGTTGAAATACAGAAATTGACACTTTTCCATAAACAAGCTCTAAATCATGTTTGATGCACTCTGGAAGTAAATTTTTTTTCAGTACTGTTTAATCAGGATGTTAGGAACACTGTGGACAGTTTTCAGCAAGTTGCAACATTGAAATACAGAAATAAACACTTTTCCAAAAACAAGCTCTAAATCATGTTGAAAAACAGAAATAAGCACGTTTCAAAAACAAGCTTCAAATCATGTTGAAATACAGAAATTGACACTTTTCCAAAAACAAGCTTCAAATCATGTTGAAATACAGAAATTGACACTTTTCCAAAAACAAGCTCCAAATCATGTTGAAATACAGAAATAAACACTTTTCCATAAACAAGCTCTAAATCATGTTTGATGCACTCTGGAAGTTAATTTTTTTTCAGTACTGTTTAATCAGGATGTTAGGAACACTGTGGACAGTTTTCAGCAAGTTGCAACATTGAAATACAGAAATAAACACTTTTCCAAAAACAAGCTTCAAATCATGTTGAAATACAGAAATTGACACTTTTCCAAAAACAAGCTCCAAATCATGTTGAAATACAGAAATAAACACTTTTCCATAAACAAGCTCTAAATCATGTTTGATGCACTCTGGAAGTTAATTTTTTTTCAGTACTGTTTAATCAGGATGTTAGGAACACTGTGGACAGTTTTCAGCAAGTTGCAACATTGAAATACAGAAATAAACACTTTTCCAAAAACAAGCTCTAAATCATGTTGAAATACAGAAATAAACACTTTTCCAAAAACAAGCTCTAAATCATGTTGAAATACAGAAATGAACACTTTTCCAAAAACAAGCTCTAAATCATGTTGAAATACAGAAATTAACACTTTTCCAAAAACAAGCTCCAAATCATGTTGAAATACAGAAATAAACACTTTTCCATAAACAAGCTCTAAATCATGTTTGATGCACTCTGGAAGTTAATTTTTTTTCAGTACTGTTTAATCAGGATGTTAGGAACACTGTGGACAGTTTTCAGCAAGTTGCAACATTGAAATACAGAAATAAACACTTTTCCAAAAACAAGCTCTAAATCATGTTGAAAAACAGAAATAAGCATTTTTCAAAAACAAACTTCAAATCATGTTGAAATACAGAAATTGACACTTTTCCAAAAACAAGCTTCAAATCATGTTGAAATACAGAAATTGACACTTTTCCAAAAACAAGCTCTAAATCATGTTGAAATACAGAAATGAACACTTTTCCAAAAACAAGCTCCAAATCATGTTGAAATACAGAAATTGACACTTTTCCATAAACAAGCTCTAAATCATGTTTGATGCACTCTGGAAGTAAATTTTTTTTCAGTACTGTTTAATCAGGATGTTAGGAACACTGTGGACAGTTTTCAGCAAGTTGCAACATTGAAATACAGAAATAAACACTTTTCCAAAAACAAGCTCTAAATCATGTTGAAAAACAGAAATAAGCACGTTTCAAAAACAAGCTTCAAATCATGTTGAAATACAGAAATTGACACTTTTCCAAAAACAAGCTTCAAATCATGTTGAAATACAGAAATTGACACTTTTCCAAAAACAAGCTCCAAATCATGTTGAAATACAGAAATAAACACTTTTCCATAAACAAGCTCTAAATCATGTTTGATGCACTCTGGAAGTTAATTTTTTTTCAGTACCGTTTAATCAGGATGTTAGGAACACTGTGGACAGTTTTCAGCAAGTTGCAACATTGAAATACAGAAATAAACACTTTTCCAAAAACAAGCTTCAAATCATGTTGAAATACAGAAATTGACACTTTTCCAAAAACAAGCTCCAAATCATGTTGAAATACAGAAATAAACACTTTTCCATAAACAAGCTCTAAATCATGTTTGATGCACTCTGGAAGTTAATTTTTTTTCAGTACTGTTTAATCAGGATGTTAGGAACACTGTGGACAGTTTTCAGCAAGTTGCAACATTGAAATACAGAAATAAACACTTTTCCAAAAACAAGCTCTAAATCATGTTGAAATACAGAAATAAACACTTTTCCAAAAACAAGCTCTAAATCATGTTGAAATACAGAAATGAACACTTTTCCAAAAACAAGCTCTAAATCATGTTGAAATACAGAAATTAACACTTTTCCAAAAACAAGCTCCAAATCATGTTGAAATACAGAAATTGACACTTTTCCATAAACAAGCTCTAAATCATGTTTGATGCACTCTGGAAGTTAATTTTTTTTCAGTACTGTTTAATCAGGATGTTAGGAACACTGTGGACAGTTTTCAGCAAGTTGCAACATTGAAATACAGAAATAAACACTTTTCCATAAACATGCTCTAAATCATGTTTGATGCACTCTGGAAGTTAATTTTTTTTCAGTACTGTTTAATCAGGATGTTAGGAACACTGTGGACAGTTTTCAGCAAGTTGCAACATTGAAATACAGAAATAAACACTTTTCCAAAAACAAGCTCTAAATCATGTTGAAAAACAGAAATAAGCACTTTTCAAAAACAAGCTTCAAATCATGTTGAAATACAGAAATTGACACTTTTCCAAAAACAAGCTCCAAATCATGTTGAAATACAGAAATTGACACTTTTCCATAAACAAGCTCTAAATCATGTTTGATGCACTCTGGAAGTAAATTTTTTTTCAGTACTGTTTAATCAGGATGTTAGGAACACTGTGGACAGTTTTCAGCAAGTTGCAACATTGAAATACAGAAATAAACACTTTTCCAAAAACAAGCTCTAAATCATGTTGAAAAACAGAAATAAGCACGTTTCAAAAACAAGCTTCAAATCATGTTGAAATACAGAAATTGACACTTTTCCAAAAACAAGCTTCAAATCATGTTGAAATACAGAAATTGACACTTTTCCAAAAACAAGCTCCAAATCATGTTGAAATACAGAAATAAACACTTTTCCATAAACAAGCTCTAAATCATGTTTGATGCACTCTGGAAGTTAATTTTTTTTCAGTACCGTTTAATCAGGATGTTAGGAACACTGTGGACAGTTTTCAGCAAGTTGCAACATTGAAATACAGAAATAAACACTTTTCCAAAAACAAGCTCTAAATCATGTTGAAAAACAGAAATAAGCATTTTTCAAAAACAAACTTCAAATCATGTTGAAATACAGAAATTGACACTTTTCCAAAAACAAGCTCCAAATCATGTTGAAATACAGAAATAAACACTTTTCCATAAACAAGCTCTAAATCATGTTTGATGCGCTCTGGAAGTAAATTTTTTTTCAGTACTGTTTAATCAGGATGTTAGGAACACTGTGGACAGTTTTCAGCAAGTTGCAACATTGAAATACAGAAATAAACACTTTTCCAAAAACAAGCTCTAAATCATGTTGAAAAACAGAAATAAGCACTTTTCAAAAACAAGCTTCAAATCATGTTGAAATACAGAAATTGACACTTTTCCAAAAACAAGCTCCAAATCATGTTGAAATACAGAAATAAACACTTTTCCATAAACAAGCTCTAAATCATGTTTGATGCACTCTGGAAGTTAATTTTTTTTCAGTACTGTTTAATCAGGATGTTAGGAACACTGTGGACAGTTTTCAGCAAGTTGCAACATTGAAATACAGAAATAAACACTTTTCCAAAAACAAGCTCTAAATCATGTTGAAATACAGAAATAAACACTTTTCCAAAAACAAGCTCTAAATCATGTTGAAATACAGAAATTAACACTTTTCCAAAAACAAGCTCCAAATCATGTTGAAATACAGAAATTGACACTTTTCCATAAACAAGCTCTAAATCATGTTTGATGCACTCTGGAAGTTAATTTTTTTTCAGTACTGTTTAATCAGGATGTTAGGAACACTGTGGACAGTTTTCAGCAAGTTGCAACATTGAAATACAGAAATAAACACTTTTCCATAAACATGCTCTAAATCATGTTTGATGCACTCTGGAAGTTAATTTTTTTTCAGTACTGTTTAATCAGGATGTTAGGAACACTGTGGACAGTTTTCAGCAAGTTGCAACATTGAAATACAGAAATAAACACTTTTCCAAAAACAAGCTCTAAATCATGTTGAAAAACAGAAATAAGCACTTTTCAAAAACAAGCTCCAAATCATGTTGAAATACAGAAATTGACACTTTTCCAAAAACAAGCTCCAAATCATGTTGAAATACAGAAATTGACACTTTTCCATAAACAAGCTCTAAATCATGTTTGATGCACTCTGGAAGTTAATTTTTTTTCAGTACTGTTTAATCAGGATGTTAGGAACACTGTGGACAGTTTTCAGCAAGTTGCAACATTGAAATACAGAAATAAACACTTTTCCAAAAACAAGCTTCAAATCATGTTGAAATACAGAAATTGACACTTTTCCAAAAACAAGCTCCAAATCATGTTGAAATACAGAAATTGACACTTTTCCATAAACAAGCTCTAAATCATGTTTGATGCACTCTGGAAGTTAATTTTTTTTCAGTACTGTTTAATCAGGATGTTAGGAACACTGTGGACAGTTTTTAGCAAGTTGCAACATTGAAATACAGAAATAAACACTTTTCCAAAAACAAGCTTCAAATCATGTTGAAATACAGAAATTGACACTTTTCCAAAAACAAGCTCTAAATCATGTTGAAATACAGAAATGAACACTTTTCCAAAAACAAGCTCCAAATCATGTTGAAATACAGAAATTGACACTTTTCCATAAACAAGCTCTAAATCATGTTTGATGCACTCTGGAAGTAAATTTTTTTTCAGTACTGTTTAATCAGGATGTTAGGAACACTGTGGACAGTTTTCAGCAAGTTGCAACATTGAAATACAGAAATAAACACTTTTCCAAAAACAAGCTCTAAATCATGTTGAAAAACAGAAATAAGCACGTTTCAAAAACAAGCTTCAAATCATGTTGAAATACAGAAATTGACACTTTTCCAAAAACAAGCTTCAAATCATGTTGAAATACAGAAATTGACACTTTTCCAAAAACAAGCTCCAAATCATGTTGAAATACAGAAATAAACACTTTTCCATAAACAAGCTCTAAATCATGTTTGATGCACTCTGGAAGTTAATTTTTTTTCAGTACCGTTTAATCAGGATGTTAGGAACACTGTGGACAGTTTTCAGCAAGTTGCAACATTGAAATACAGAAATAAACACTTTTCCAAAAACAAGCTTCAAATCATGTTGAAAAACAGAAATAAGCACTTTTCAAAAACAAGCTCCAAATCATGTTGAAATACAGAAATTGACACTTTTCCAAAAACAAGCTCCAAATCATGTTGAAATACAGAAATTGACACTTTTCCATAAACAAGCTCTAAATCATGTTTGATGCACTCTGGAAGTTAATTTTTTTTCAGTACTGTTTAATCAGGATGTTAGGAACACTGTGGACAGTTTTTAGCAAGTTGCAACATTGAAATACAGAAATAAACACTTTTCCAAAAACAAGCTTCAAATCATGTTGAAATACAGAAATTGACACTTTTCCAAAAACAAGCTCCAAATCATGTTGAAATACAGAAATTGACACTTTTCCAAAAACAAGCTCCAAATCATGTTGAAATACAGAAATTGACACTTTTCCATAAACAAGCTCTAAATCATGTTTGATGCACTCTGGAAGTTAATTTTTTTTCAGTACTGTTTAATCAGGATGTTAGGAACACTGTGGACAGTTTTTAGCAAGTTGCAACATTGAAATACAGAAATAAACACTTTTCCAAAAACAAGCTTCAAATCATGTTGAAATACAGAAATTGACACTTTTCCAAAAACAAGCTCTAAATCATGTTGAAATACAGAAATGAACACTTTTCCAAAAACAAGCTCCAAATCATGTTGAAATACAGAAATTGACACTTTTCCATAAACAAGCTCTAAATCATGTTTGATGCACTCTGGAAGTAAAATTTTTTTCAGTACTGTTTAATCAGGATGTTAGGAACACTGTGGACAGTTTTCAGCAAGTTGCAACATTGAAATACAGAAATAAACACTTTTCCAAAAACAAGCTCTAAATCATGTTGAAAAACAGAAATAAGCACGTTTCAAAAACAAGCTTCAAATCATGTTGAAATACAGAAATTGACACTTTTCCAAAAACAAGCTTCAAATCATGTTGAAATACAGAAATTGACACTTTTCCAAAAACAAGCTCCAAATCATGTTGAAATACAGAAATAAACACTTTTCCATAAACAAGCTCTAAATCATGTTTGATGCACTCTGGAAGTTAATTTTTTTTCAGTACCGTTTAATCAGGATGTTAGGAACACTGTGGACAGTTTTCAGCAAGTTGCAACATTGAAATACAGAAATAAACACTTTTCCAAAAACAAGCTTCAAATCATGTTGAAATACAGAAATTGACACTTTTCCAAAAACAAGCTCCAAATCATGTTGAAATACAGAAATAAACACTTTTCCATAAACAAGCTCTAAATCATGTTTGATGCACTCTGGAAGATAATTTTTTTTCAGTACTGTTTAATCAGGATGTTAGGAACACTGTGGACAGTTTTCAGCAAGTTGCAACATTGAAATACAGAAATAAACACTTTTCCAAAAACAAGCTTCAAATCATGTTGAAATACAGAAATTGACACTTTTCCAAAAACAAGCTCCAAATCATGTTGAAATACAGAAATTGACACTTTTCCATAAACAAGCTCTAAATCATGTTTGATGCACTCTGGAAGTTAATTTTTTTTCAGTACTGTTTAATCAGGATGTTAGGAACACTGTGGACAGTTTTCAGCAAGTTGCAACATTGAAATACAGAAATAAACACTTTTCCAAAAACAAGCTCTAAATCATGTTGAAATACAGAAATAAACACTTTTCCAAAAACAAGCTCTAAATCATGTTGAAATACAGAAATGAACACTTTTCCAAAAACAAGCTCCAAATCATGTTGAAATACAGAAATTGACACTTTTCCATAAACAAGCTCTAAATCATGTTTGATGCACTCTGGAAGTAAATTTTTTTTCAGTACTGTTTAATCAGGATGTTAGGAACACTGTGGACAGTTTTCAGCAAGTTGCAACATTGAAATACAGAAATAAACACTTTTCCAAAAACAAGCTCTAAATCATGTTGAAAAACAGAAATAAGCACGTTTCAAAAACAAGCTTCAAATCATGTTGAAATACAGAAATTGACACTTTTCCAAAAACAAGCTTCAAATCATGTTGAAATACAGAAATTGACACTTTTCCAAAAACAAGCTCCAAATCATGTTGAAATACAGAAATAAACACTTTTCCATAAACAAGCTCTAAATCATGTTTGATGCACTCTGGAAGTTAATTTTTTTTCAGTACCGTTTAATCAGGATGTTAGGAACACTGTGGACAGTTTTCAGCAAGTTGCAACATTGAAATACAGAAATAAACACTTTTCCAAAAACAAGCTCTAAATCATGTTGAAAAACAGAAATAAGCATTTTTCAAAAACAAACTTCAAATCATGTTGAAATACAGAAATTGACACTTTTCCAAAAACAAGCTTCAAATCATGTTGAAATACAGAAATTGACACTTTTCCAAAAACAAGCTCTAAATCATGTTGAAATACAGAAATGAACACTTTTCCAAAAACAAGCTCCAAATCATGTTGAAATACAGAAATTGACACTTTTCCATAAACAAGCTCTAAATCATGTTTGATGCACTCTGGAAGTAAATTTTTTTTCAGTACTGTTTAATCAGGATGTTAGGAACACTGTGGACAGTTTTCAGCAAGTTGCAACATTGAAATACAGAAATAAACACTTTTCCAAAAACAAGCTCTAAATCATGTTGAAATACAGAAATAAGCACGTTTCAAAAACAAGCTTCAAATCATGTTGAAATACAGAAATTGACACTTTTCCAAAAACAAGCTTCAAATCATGTTGAAATACAGAAATTGACACTTTTCCAAAAACAAGCTCCAAATCATGTTGAAATACAGAAATAAACACTTTTCCATAAACAAGCTCTAAATCATGTTTGATGCACTCTGGAAGTTAATTTTTTTTCAGTACTGTTTAATCAGGATGTTAGGAACACTGTGGACAGTTTTCAGCAAGTTGCAACATTGAAATACAGAAATAAACACTTTTCCAAAAACAAGCTTCAAATCATGTTGAAATACAGAAATTGACACTTTTCCAAAAACAAGCTCCAAATCATGTTGAAATACAGAAATAAACACTTTTCCATAAACAAGCTCTAAATCATGTTTGATGCACTCTGGAAGTTAATTTTTTTTCAGTACTGTTTAATCAGGATGTTAGGAACACTGTGGACAGTTTTCAGCAAGTTGCAACATTGAAATACAGAAATAAACACTTTTCCAAAAACAAGCTCTAAATCATGTTGAAATACAGAAATAAACACTTTTCCAAAAACAAGCTCTAAATCATGTTGAAATACAGAAATGAACACTTTTCCAAAAACAAGCTCCAAATCATGTTGAAATACAGAAATTGACACTTTTCCATAAACAAGCTCTAAATCATGTTTGATGCACTCTGGAAGTTAATTTTTTTTCAGTACTGTTTAATCAGGATGTTAGGAACACTGTGGACAGTTTTCAGCAAGTTGCAACATTGAAATACAGAAATAAACACTTTTCCAAAAACAAGCTCTAAATCATGTTGAAAAACAGAAATAAGCACGTTTCAAAAACAAGCTTCAAATCATGTTGAAATACAGAAATTGACACTTTTCCAAAAACAAGCTTCAAATCATGTTGAAATACAGAAATTGACACTTTTCCAAAAACAAGCTCCAAATCATGTTGAAATACAGAAATAAACACTTTTCCATAAACAAGCTCTAAATCATGTTTGATGCACTCTGGAAGTTAATTTTTTTTCAGTACCGTTTAATCAGGATGTTAGGAACACTGTGGACAGTTTTCAGCAAGTTGCAACATTGAAATACAGAAATAAACACTTTTCCAAAAACAAGCTCTAAATCATGTTGAAAAACAGAAATAAGCATTTTTCAAAAACAAACTTCAAATCATGTTGAAATACAGAAATTGACACTTTTCCAAAAACAAGCTCCAAATCATGTTGAAATACAGAAATAAAAACTTTTCCATAAACAAGCTCTAAATCATGTTTGATGCACTCTGGAAGTAAATTTTTTTCAGTACTGTTTAATCAGGATGTTAGGAACACTGTGGACAGTTTTCAGCAAGTTGCAACATTGAAATACAGAAATAAACACTTTTCCAAAAACAAGCTCTAAATCATGTTGAAAAACAGAAATAAGCACTTTTCAAAAACAAGCTTCAAATCATGTTGAAATACAGAAATTGACACTTTTCCAAAAACAAGCTCCAAATCATGTTGAAATACAGAAATTGACACTTTTCCATAAACAAGCTCTAAATCATGTTTGATGCACTCTGGAAGTTAATTTTTTTTCAGTACTGTTTAATCAGGATGTTAGGAACACTGTGGACAGTTTTTAGCAAGTTGCAACATTGAAATACAGAAATAAACACTTTTCCAAAAACAAGCTTCAAATCATGTTGAAATACAGAAATTGACACTTTTCCAAAAACAAGCTCCAAATCATGTTGAAATACAGAAATAAACACTTTTCCATAAACAAGCTCTAAATCATGTTTGATGCACTCTGGAAGTTAATTTTTTTTCAGTACTGTTTAATCAGGATGTTAGGAACACTGTGGACAGTTTTCAGCAAGTTGCAACATTGAAATACAGAAATAAACACTTTTCCAAAAACAAGCTCTAAATCATGTTGAAATACAGAAATAAACACTTTTCCAAAAACAAGCTCTAAATCATGTTGAAATACAGAAATTAACACTTTTCCAAAAACAAGCTCCAAATCATGTTGAAATACAGAAATTGACACTTTTCCATAAACAAGCTCTAAATCATGTTTGATGCACTCTGGAAGTTAATTTTTTTTCAGTACTGTTTAATCAGGATGTTAGGAACACTGTGGACAGTTTTCAGCAAGTTGCAACATTGAAATACAGAAATAAACACTTTTCCAAAAACAAGCTCTAAATCATGTTGAAAAACAGAAATAAGCACTTTTCAAAAACAAGCTTCAAATCATGTTGAAATACAGAAATTGACACTTTTCCAAAAACAAGCTTCAAATCATGTTGAAATACAGAAATTGACACATTTCCATAAACAAGCTCCAAATCATGTTGAAATACAGAAATAAACACTTTTCCATAAACAAGCTCTAAATCATGTTTGATGCACTCTGGAAGTTAATTTTTTTTCAGTACTGTTTAATCAGGATGTTAGGAACACTGTGGACAGTTTTTAGCAAGTTGCAACATTGAAATACAGAAATAAACACTTTTCCAAAAACAAGCTTCAAATCATGTTGAAATACAGAAATTGACACTTTTCCAAAAACAAGCTCCAAATCATGTTGAAATACAGAAATAAACACTTTTCCATAAACAAGCTCTAAATCATGTTTGATGCACTCTGGAAGTTAATTTTTTTTCAGTACTGTTTAATCAGGATGTTAGGAACACTGTGGACAGTTTTCAGCAAGTTGCAACATTGAAATACAGAAATAAACACTTTTCCAAAAACAAGCTCTAAATCATGTTGAAATACAGAAATAAACACTTTTCCAAAAACAAGCTCTAAATCATGTTGAAATACAGAAATTAACACTTTTCCAAAAACAAGCTCCAAATCATGTTGAAATACAGAAATTGACACTTTTCCATAAACAAGCTCTAAATCATGTTTGATGCACTCTGGAAGTTAATTTCTTTTCAGTACTGTTTAATCAGGATGTTAGGAACACTGTGGACAGTTTTCAGCAAGTTGCAACATTGAAATACAGAAATAAACACTTTTCCATAAACATGCTCTAAATCATGTTTGATGCACTCTGGAAGTTATTTTTTTTCAGTACTGTTTAATCAGGATGTTAGGAACACTGTGGACAGTTTTCAGCAAGTTGCAACATTGAAATACAGAAATAAACACTTTTCCAAAAACAAGCTCTAAATCATGTTGAAATACAGAAATTAACACTTTTCCAAAAACAAGCTCCAAATCATGTTGAAATACAGAAATTGACACTTTTCCATAAACAAGCTCTAAATCATGTTTGATGCACTCTGGAAGTTAAAATTTTTTCAGTACTGTTTAATCAGGATGTTAGGAACACTGTGGACAGTTTTCAGCAAGTTGCAACATTGAAATACAGAAATAAACACTTTTCCAAAAACAAGCTCTAAATCATGTTGAAATAGAGAAATTGACACTTTTCCAAAAACAAGCTCCAAATCATGTTGAAATACAGAAATTGACACTTTTCCAAAAACAAGCTCCAAATCATGTTGAAATACAGAAATTGACACTTTTCCATAAACAAGCTCTAAATCATGTTTGATGCACTCTGGAAGTTAATTTTTTTTCAGTACTGTTTAATCAGGATGTTAGGAACACTGTGGACAGTTTTTAGCAAGTTGCAACATTGAAATACAGAAATAAACACTTTTCCAAAAACAAGCTTCAAATCATGTTGAAATACAGAAATTGACACTTTTCCAAAAACAAGCTCTAAATCATGTTGAAATACAGAAATGAACACTTTTCCAAAAACAAGCTCCAAATCATGTTGAAATACAGAAATTGACACTTTTCCATAAACAAGCTCCAAATCATGTTGAAATACAGAAATTGACACTTTTCCATAAACAAGCTCTAAATCATGTTTGATGCACTCTGGAAGTTAATTTTTTTTCAGTACTGTTTAATCAGGATGTTAGGAACACTGTGGACAGTTTTTAGCAAGTTGCAACATTGAAATACAGAAATAAACACTTTTCCAAAAACAAGCTTCAAATCATGTTGAAATACAGAAATTGACACTTTTCCAAAAACAAGCTCTAAATCATGTTGAAATACAGAAATGAACACTTTTCCAAAAACAAGCTCCAAATCATGTTGAAATACAGAAATTGACACTTTTCCATAAACAAGCTCCAAATCATGTTGAAATACAGAAATTGACACTTTTCCATAAACAAGCTCTAAATCATGTTTGATGCACTCTGGAAGTTAATTTTTTTTCAGTACTGTTTAATCAGGATGTTAGGAACACTGTGGACAGTTTTTAGCAAGTTGCAACATTGAAATACAGAAATAAACACTTTTCCAAAAACAAGCTTCAAATCATGTTGAAATACAGAAATTGACACTTTTCCAAAAACAAGCTCTAAATCATGTTGAAATACAGAAATGAACACTTTTCCAAAAACAAGCTCCAAATCATGTTGAAATACAGAAATTGACACTTTTCCATAAACAAGCTCTAAATCATGTTTGATGCACTCTGGAAGTAAATTTTTTTTCAGTACTGTTTAATCAGGATGTTAGGAACACTGTGGACAGTTTTCAGCAAGTTGCAACATTGAAATACAGAAATAAACACTTTTCCAAAAACAAGCTCTAAATCATGTTGAAAAACAGAAATAAGCACGTTTCAAAAACAAGCTTCAAATCATGTTGAAATACAGAAATTGACACTTTTCCAAAAACAAGCTTCAAATCATGTTGAAATACAGAAATTGACACTTTTCCAAAAACAAGCTTCAAATCATGTTGAAATACAGAAATTGACACTTTTCCAAAAACAAGCTCCAAATCATGTTGAAATACAGAAATAAACACTTTTCCATAAACAAGCTCTAAATCATGTTTGATGCACTCTGGAAGTTAATTTTTTTTCAGTACTGTTTAATCAGGATGTTAGGAACACTGTGGACAGTTTTCAGCAAGTTGCAACATTGAAATACAGAAATAAACACTTTTCCAAAAACAAGCTCTAAATCATGTTGAAATACAGAAATAAACACTTTTCCAAAAACAAGCTCTAAATCATGTTGAAATACAGAAATTAACACTTTTCCAAAAACAAGCTCCAAATCATGTTGAAATACAGAAATTGACACTTTTCCATAAACAAGCTCTAAATCATGTTTGATGCACTCTGGAAGTTAATTTTTTTTCAGTACTGTTTAATCAGGATGTTAGGAACACTGTGGACAGTTTTCAGCAAGTTGCAACATTGAAATACAGAAATAAACACTTTTCCATAAACATGCTCTAAATCATGTTTGATGCACTCTGGAAGTTATTTTTTTTCAGTACTGTTTAATCAGGATGTTAGGAACACTGTGGACAGTTTTCAGCAAGTTGCAACATTGAAATACAGAAATAAACACTTTTCCAAAAACAAGCTCTAAATCATGTTGAAAAACAGAAATAAGCACTTTTCAAAAACAAGCTTCAAATCATGTTGAAATACAGAAATTGACACTTTTCCAAAAACAAGCTCTAAATCATGTTTGATGCGCTCTGGAAGTAAAATTTTTTTCAGTACTGTTTAATCAGGATGTTAGGAACACTGTGGACAGTTTTCAGCAAGTTGCAACATTGAAATACAGAAATAAACACTTTTCCAAAAACAAGCTCCAAATCATGTTGAAATACAGAAATTGACACTTTTCCATAAACAAGCTCCAAATCATGTTGAAATACAGAAATTGACACTTTTCCATAAACAAGCTCTAAATCATGTTTGATGCACTCTGGAAGTTAATTTTTTTTCAGTACTGTTTAATCAGGATGTTAGGAACACTGTGGACAGTTTTTAGCAAGTTGCAACATTGAAATACAGAAATAAACACTTTTCCAAAAACAAGCTTCAAATCATGTTGAAATACAGAAATTGACACTTTTCCAAAAACAAGCTCTAAATCATGTTGAAATACAGAAATGAACACTTTTCCAAAAACAAGCTCCAAATCATGTTGAAATACAGAAATTGACACTTTTCCATAAACAAGCTCTAAATCATGTTTGATGCACTCTGGAAGTAAATTTTTTTTCAGTACTGTTTAATCAGGATGTTAGGAACACTGTGGACAGTTTTCAGCAAGTTGCAACATTGAAATACAGAAATAAACACTTTTCCAAAAACAAGCTCTAAATCATGTTGAAAAACAGAAATAAGCACGTTTCAAAAACAAGCTTCAAATCATGTTGAAATACAGAAATTGACACTTTTCCAAAAACAAGCTTCAAATCATGTTGAAATACAGAAATTGACACTTTTCCAAAAACAAGCTTCAAATCATGTTGAAATACAGAAATTGACACTTTTCCAAAAACAAGCTCCAAATCATGTTGAAATACAGAAATAAACACTTTTCCATAAACAAGCTCTAAATCATGTTTGATGCACTCTGGAAGTTAATTTTTTTTCAGTACCGTTTAATCAGGATGTTAGGAACACTGTGGACAGTTTTCAGCAAGTTGCAACATTGAAATACAGAAATAAACACTTTTCCAAAAACAAGCTTCAAATCATGTTGAAATACAGAAATTGACACTTTTCCAAAAACAAGCTCCAAATCATGTTGAAATACAGAAATAAACACTTTTCCATAAACAAGCTCTAAATCATGTTTGATGCACTCTGGAAGATAATTTTTTTTCAGTACTGTTTAATCAGGATGTTAGGAACACTGTGGACAGTTTTCAGCAAGTTGCAACATTGAAATACAGAAATAAACACTTTTCCAAAAACAAGCTCTAAATCATGTTGAAATACAGAAATAAACACTTTTCCAAAAACAAGCTCTAAATCATGTTGAAATACAGAAATGAACACTTTTCCAAAAACAAGCTCCAAATCATGTTGAAATACAGAAATTGACACTTTTCCATAAACAAGCTCTAAATCATGTTTGATGCACTCTGGAAGTAAATTTTTTTTCAGTACTGTTTAATCAGGATGTTAGGAACACTGTGGACAGTTTTCAGCAAGTTGCAACATTGAAATACAGAAATAAACACTTTTCCAAAAACAAGCTCTAAATCATGTTGAAATACAGAAATAAGCACGTTTCAAAAACAAGCTTCAAATCATGTTGAAATACAGAAATTGACACTTTTCCAAAAACAAGCTTCAAATCATGTTGAAATACAGAAATTGACACTTTTCCAAAAACAAGCTCCAAATCATGTTGAAATACAGAAATAAACACTTTTCCATAAACAAGCTCTAAATCATGTTTGATGCACTCTGGAAGTTAATTTTTTTTCAGTACTGTTTAATCAGGATGTTAGGAACACTGTGGACAGTTTTCAGCAAGTTGCAACATTGAAATACAGAAATAAACACTTTTCCAAAAACAAGCTCTAAATCATGTTGAAAAACAGAAATAAGCATTTTTCAAAAACAAGCTTCAAATCATGTTGAAATACAGAAATTGACACTTTTCCATAAACAAGCTCCAAATCATGTTGAAATACAGAAATTGACACTTTTCCATAAACAAGCTCTAAATCATGTTTGATGCACTCTGGAAGTTAATTTTTTTTCAGTACTGTTTAATCAGGATGTTAGGAACACTGTGGACAGTTTTTAGCAAGTTGCAACATTGAAATACAGAAATAAACACTTTTCCAAAAACAAGCTTCAAATCATGTTGAAATACAGAAATTGACACTTTTCCAAAAACAAGCTCCAAATCATGTTGAAATACAGAAATTGACACTTTTCCAAAAACAAGCTCCAAATCATGTTGAAATACAGAAATAAACACTTTTCCATAAACAAGCTCTAAATCATGTTTGATGCGCTCTGGAAGTTAAATTTTTTTCAGTACTGTTTAATCAGGATGTTAGGAACACTGTGGACAGTTTTCAGCAAGTTGCAACATTGAAATACAGAAATAAACACTTTTCCAAAAACAAGCTCTAAATCATGTTGAAATACAGAAATTGACACTTTTCCAAAAACAAGCTCCAAATCATGTTGAAATACAGAAATTGACACTTTTCCATAAACAAGCTCCAAATCATGTTGAAATACAGAAATTGACACTTTTCCATAAACAAGCTCTAAATCATGTTTGATGCACTCTGGAAGTTAATTTTTTTTCAGTACTGTTTAATCAGGATGTTAGGAACACTGTGGACAGTTTTTAGCAAGTTGCAACATTGAAATACAGAAATAAACACTTTTCCAAAAACAAGCTTCAAATCATGTTGAAATACAGAAATTGACACTTTTCCAAAAACAAGCTCCAAATCATGTTGAAATACAGAGATTGACACTTTTCCAAAAACAAGCTCCAAATCATGTTGAAATACAGAAATTGACACTTTTCCATAAACAAGCTCTAAATCATGTTTGATGCACTCTGGAAGTTAATTTTTTTTCAGTACTGTTTAATCAGGATGTTAGGAACACTGTGGACAGTTTTTAGCAAGTTGCAACATTGAAATACAGAAATAAACACTTTTCCAAAAACAAGCTTCAAATCATGTTGAAATACAGAAATTGACACTTTTCCAAAAACAAGCTCTAAATCATGTTGAAATACAGAAATGAACACTTTTCCAAAAACAAGCTCCAAATCATGTTGAAATACAGAAATTGACACTTTTCCATAAACAAGCTCTAAATCATGTTTGATGCACTCTGGAAGTAAATTTTTTTTCAGTACTGTTTAATCAGGATGTTAGGAACACTGTGGACAGTTTTCAGCAAGTTGCAACATTGAAATACAGAAATAAACACTTTTCCAAAAACAAGCTCTAAATCATGTTGAAAAACAGAAATAAGCACGTTTCAAAAACAAGCTTCAAATCATGTTGAAATACAGAAATTGACACTTTTCCAAAAACAAGCTTCAAATCATGTTGAAATACAGAAATTGACACTTTTCCAAAAACAAGCTCCAAATCATGTTGAAATACAGAAATAAACACTTTTCCATAAACAAGCTCTAAATCATGTTTGATGCACTCTGGAAGTTAATTTTTTTTCAGTACCGTTTAATCAGGATGTTAGGAACACTGTGGACAGTTTTCAGCAAGTTGCAACATTGAAATACAGAAATAAACACTTTTCCAAAAACAAGCTTCAAATCATGTTGAAATACAGAAATTGACACTTTTCCAAAAACAAGCTCCAAATCATGTTGAAATACAGAAATAAACACTTTTCCATAAACAAGCTCTAAATCATGTTTGATGCACTCTGGAAGATAATTTTTTTTCAGTACTGTTTAATCAGGATGTTAGGAACACTGTGGACAGTTTTCAGCAAGTTGCAACATTGAAATACAGAAATAAACACTTTTCCAAAAACAAGCTCTAAATCATGTTGAAATACAGAAATAAACACTTTTCCAAAAACAAGCTCTAAATCATGTTGAAATACAGAAATGAACACTTTTCCAAAAACAAGCTCCAAATCATGTTGAAATACAGAAATTGACACTTTTCCATAAACAAGCTCTAAATCATGTTTGATGCACTCTGGAAGTAAATTTTTTTTCAGTACTGTTTAATCAGGATGTTAGGAACACTGTGGACAGTTTTCAGCAAGTTGCAACATTGAAATACAGAAATAAACACTTTTCCAAAAACAAGCTCTAAATCATGTTGAAAAACAGGAATAAGCACGTTTCAAAAACAAGCTTCAAATCATGTTGAAATACAGAAATTGACACTTTTCCAAAAACAAGCTTCAAATCATGTTGAAATACAGAAATTGACACTTTTCCAAAAACAAGCTCCAAATCATGTTGAAATACAGAAATAAACACTTTTCCATAAACAAGCTCTAAATCATGTTTGATGCACTCTGGAAGTTAATTTTTTTTCAGTACTGTTTAATCAGGATGTTAGGAACACTGTGGACAGTTTTCAGCAAGTTGCAACATTGAAATACAGAAATAAACACTTTTCCAAAAACAAGCTCTAAATCATGTTGAAAAACAGAAATAAGCACTTTTCAAAAACAAGCTTCAAATCATGTTGAAATACAGAAATTGACACTTTTCCAAAAACAAGCTTCAAATCATGTTGAAATACAGAAATTGACACTTTTCCATAAACAAGCTCCAAATCATGTTGAAATACAGAAATTGACACTTTTCCATAAACAAGCTCTAAATCATGTTTGATGCACTCTGGAAGTTAATTTTTTTTCAGTACCGTTTAATCAGGATGTTAGGAACACTGTGGACAGTTTTCAGCAAGTTGCAACATTGAAATACAGAAATAAACACTTTTCCAAAAACAAGCTCTAAATCATGTTGAAATACAGAAATGAACACTTTTCCAAAAACAAGCTCCAAATCATGTTGAAATACAGAAATTGACACTTTTCCATAAACAAGCTCTAAATCATGTTTGATGCACTCTGGAAGTTATTTTTTTTTCAGTACTGTTTAATCAGGATGTTAGGAACACTGTGGACAGTTTCCAGCAAGTTGGAACATTGAAATACAGAAATAAACACTTTTCCAAAAACAAGCTCTAAATCATGTTGAAATACAGAAATAAACACTTTTCCATAAACATGCTCTAAATCATGTTTGATGCGCTCTGGAAGTTATTTTTTTTCAGTCCTGTTTAATCAGGATGTTAGGAAACTGTGGACAGTTTCCAGCAAGTTGCAACATTGAAATACAGAAATAAACACTTTTCCAAAACTGTGGACAGTTTTCAGCAAGTTGCAACATTGAAATACAGAAATAAACACTTTTCCAAAAACAAGCTCTAAATCATGTTGAAATACAGAAGAAAACACTTTTCCAAAAACAAGCTCTAAATCATGTTGAAATACAGAAATGAACACTTTTCCAAAAACAAGCTCCAAATCATGTTGAAATACAGAAATTGACACTTTTCCATAAACAAGCTCTAAATCATGTTTGATGCACTCTGGAAGTTAATTTTTTTTCAGTACTGTTTAATCAGGATCTTAGGAACACTGTGGACAGTTTTTAGCAAGTTGCAACATTGAAATACAGAAATAAACACTTTTCCAAAAACAAGCTTCAAATCATGTTGAAATACAGAAATTGACACTTTTCCAAAAACAAGCTCTAAATCATGTTGAAATTCAGAAATGAACACTTTTCCAAAAACAAGCTCCAAATCATGTTGAAATACAGAAATTGACACTTTTCCATAAACAAGCTCTAAATCATGTTGAAATACAGAAATTGACACTTTTCCATAAACAAGCTCTAAATCATGTTTGATGCACTCTGGAAGTTAATTTTTTTTCAGTACTGTTTAATCAGGATGTTAGGAACACTGTGGACAGTTTTTAGCAAGTTGCAACATTGAAATACAGAAATAAACACTTTTCCAAAAACAAGCTTCAAATCATGTTGAAATACAGAAATTGACACTTTTCCAAAAACAAGCTCCAAATCATGTTGAAATACAGAAATTGACACTTTTCCAAAAACAAGCTCCAAATCATGTTGAAATACAGAAATAAACACTTTTCCATAAACAAGCTCTAAATCATGTTTGATGCGCTCTGGAAGTAAAAATTTTTTCAGTACTGTTTAATCAGGATGTTAGGAACACTGTGGACAGTTTTCAGCAAGTTGCAACATTGAAATACAGAAATAAACACTTTTCCAAAAACAAGCTCTAAATCATGTTGAAATACAGAAATTGACACTTTTCCAAAAACAAGCTCCAAATCATGTTGAAATACAGAAATTGACACTTTTCCATAAACAAGCTCCAAATCATGTTGAAATACAGAAATTGACACTTTTCCATAAACAAGCTCTAAATCATGTTTGATGCACTCTGGAAGTTAATTTTTTTTCAGTACTGTTTAATCAGGATGTTAGGAACACTGTGGACAGTTTTTAGCAAGTTGCAACATTGAAATACAGAAATAAACACTTTTCCAAAAACAAGCTTCAAATCATGTTGAAATACAGAAATTGACACTTTTCCAAAAACAAGCTCCAAATCATGTTGAAATACAGAGATTGACACTTTTCCAAAAACAAGCTCCAAATCATGTTGAAATACAGAAATTGACACTTTTCCATAAACAAGCTCTAAATCATGTTTGATGCACTCTGGAAGTTAATTTTTTTTCAGTACTGTTTAATCAGGATGTTAGGAACACTGTGGACAGTTTTTAGCAAGTTGCAACATTGAAATACAGAAATAAACACTTTTCCAAAAACAAGCTTCAAATCATGTTGAAATACAGAAATTGACACTTTTCCAAAAACAAGCTCTAAATCATGTTGAAATACAGAAATGAACACTTTTCCAAAAACAAGCTCCAAATCATGTTGAAATACAGAAATTGACACTTTTCCATAAACAAGCTCTAAATCATGTTTGATGCACTCTGGAAGTAAATTTTTTTTCAGTACTGTTTAATCAGGATGTTAGGAACACTGTGGACAGTTTTCAGCAAGTTGCAACATTGAAATACAGAAATAAACACTTTTCCAAAAACAAGCTCTAAATCATGTTGAAAAACAGAAATAAGCACGTTTCAAAAACAAGCTTCAAATCATGTTGAAATACAGAAATTGACACTTTTCCAAAAACAAGCTTCAAATCATGTTGAAATACAGAAATTGACACTTTTCCAAAAACAAGCTCCAAATCATGTTGAAATACAGAAATAAACACTTTTCCATAAACAAGCTCTAAATCATGTTTGATGCACTCTGGAAGTTAATTTTTTTTCAGTACCGTTTAATCAGGATGTTAGGAACACTGTGGACAGTTTTCAGCAAGTTGCAACATTGAAATACAGAAATAAACACTTTTCCAAAAACAAGCTTCAAATCATGTTGAAATACAGAAATTGACACTTTTCCAAAAACAAGCTCCAAATCATGTTGAAATACAGAAATAAACACTTTTCCATAAACAAGCTCTAAATCATGTTTGATGCACTCTGGAAGATAATTTTTTTTCAGTACTGTTTAATCAGGATGTTAGGAACACTGTGGACAGTTTTCAGCAAGTTGCAACATTGAAATACAGAAATAAACACTTTTCCAAAAACAAGCTCTAAATCATGTTGAAATACAGAAATAAACACTTTTCCAAAAACAAGCTCTAAATCATGTTGAAATACAGAAATGAACACTTTTCCAAAAACAAGCTCCAAATCATGTTGAAATACAGAAATTGACACTTTTCCATAAACAAGCTCTAAATCATGTTTGATGCACTCTGGAAGTAAATTTTTTTTCAGTACTGTTTAATCAGGATGTTAGGAACACTGTGGACAGTTTTCAGCAAGTTGCAACATTGAAATACAGAAATAAACACTTTTCCAAAAACAAGCTCTAAATCATGTTGAAAAACAGAAATAAGCACGTTTCAAAAACAAGCTTCAAATCATGTTGAAATACAGAAATTGACACTTTTCCAAAAACAAGCTTCAAATCATGTTGAAATACAGAAATTGACACTTTTCCAAAAACAAGCTCCAAATCATGTTGAAATACAGAAATAAACACTTTTCCATAAACAAGCTCTAAATCATGTTTGATGCACTCTGGAAGTTAATTTTTTTTCAGTACTGTTTAATCAGGATGTTAGGAACACTGTGGACAGTTTTCAGCAAGTTGCAACATTGAAATACAGAAATAAACACTTTTCCAAAAACAAGCTCTAAATCATGTTGAAAAACAGAAATAAGCACTTTTCAAAAACAAGCTTCAAATCATGTTGAAATACAGAAATTGACACTTTTCCAAAAACAAGCTTCAAATCATGTTGAAATACAGAAATTGACACTTTTCCATAAACAAGCTCCAAATCATGTTGAAATACAGAAATAAACACTTTTCCATAAACAAGCTCTAAATCATGTTTGATGCACTCTGGAAGTTAATTTTTTTTCAGTACCGTTTAATCAGGATGTTAGGAACACTGTGGACAGTTTTCAGCAAGTTGCAACATTGAAATACAGAAATAAACACTTTTCCAAAAACAAGCTCTAAATCATGTTGAAATACAGAAATGAACACTTTTCCAAAAACAAGCTCCAAATCATGTTGAAATACAGAAATTGACACTTTTCCATAAACAAGCTCTAAATCATGTTTGATGCACTCTGGAAGTTATTTTTTTTTCAGTACTGTTTAATCAGGATGTTAGGAACACTGTGGACAGTTTCCAGCAAGTTGCAACATTGAAATACAGAAATAAACACTTTTCCAAAAACAAGCTCTAAATCATGTTGAAATACAGAAATAAACACTTTTCCATAAACATGCTCTAAATCATGTTTGATGCGCTCTGGAAGTTATTTTTTTTCAGTCCTGTTTAATCAGGATGTTAGGAAACTGTGGACAGTTTCCAGCAAGTTGCAACATTGAAATACAGAAATAAACACTTTTCCAAAACTGTGGACAGTTTTCAGCAAGTTGCAACATTGAAATACAGAAATAAACACTTTTCCAAAAACAAGCTCTAAATCATGTTGAAATACAGAAGAAAACACTTTTCCAAAAACAAGCTCTAAATCATGTTGAAATACAGAAATGAACACTTTTCCAAAAACAAGCTCCAAATCATGTTGAAATACAGAAATTGACACTTTTCCATAAACAAGCTCTAAATCATGTTTGATGCACTCTGGAAGTTAATTTTTTTTCAGTACTGTTTAATCAGGATCTTAGGAACACTGTGGACAGTTTTTAGCAAGTTGCAACATTGAAATACAGAAATAAACACTTTTCCAAAAACAAGCTTCAAATCATGTTGAAATACAGAAATTGACACTTTTCCAAAAACAAGCTCTAAATCATGTTGAAATACAGAAATGAACACTTTTCCAAAAACAAGCTCCAAATCATGTTGAAATACAGAAATTGACACTTTTCCATAAACAAGCTCTAAATCATGTTTGATGCACTCTGGAAGTTATTTTTTTTTCAGTACTGTTTAATCAGGATGTTAGGAACACTGTGGACAGTTTCCAGCAAGTTGCAACATTGAAATACAGAAATAAACACTTTTCCAAAAACAAGCTCTAAATCATGTTGAAATACAGAAATAAACACTTTTCCATAAACATGCTCTAAATCATGTTTGATGCGCTCTGGAAGTTATTTTTTTTCAGTCCTGTTTAATCAGGATGTTAGGAACACTGTGGACAGTTTTCAGCAAGTTGCAACATTGAAATACAGAAATAAACACTTTTCCAAAAACAAGCTCTAAATCATGTGGAAAAACAGAAATAAGCACTTTTCAAAAACAAGCTTCAAATCATGTTGAAATACAGAAATTGACACTTTTCCATAAACAAGCTCTAAATCATGTTTGATGCACTCTGGAAGTTATTTTTTTTTCAGTACTGTTTAATCAGGATGTTAGGAACACTGTGGACAGTTTCCAGCAAGTTGCAACATTGAAATACAGAAATAAACACTTTTCCAAAAACAAGCTCTAAATCATGTTGAAATACAGAAATAAACACTTTTCCATAAACATGCTCTAAATCATGTTTGATGCGCTCTGGAAGTTATTTTTTTTCAGTCCTGTTTAATCAGGATGTTAGGAACACTGTGGACAGTTTTCAGCAAGTTGCAACATTGAAATACAGAAATAAACACTTTTCCAAAAACAAGCTCTAAATCATGTGGAAAAACAGAAATAAGCACTTTTCAAAAACAAGCTTCAAATCATGTTGAAATACAGAAATTGACACTTTTCCAAAAACAAGCTCCAAATCATGTTGAAATACAGAAATAAACACTTTTCCATAAACAAGCTCTAAATCATGTTTGATGCGCTCTGGAAGTAAATTTTTTTTCAGTACTGTTTAATCAGGATGTTAGGAACACTGTGGACAGTTTTCAGCAAGTTGCAACATTGAAATACAGAAATAAACACTTTTCCAAAAACAAGCTCTAAATCATGTTGAAATACAGAAATTGACACTTTTCCATAAACAAGCTCTAAATCATGTTTGATGCACTCTGGAAGTTAATTTTTTTTCAGTACTGTTTAATCAGGATGTTAGGAACACTGTGGACAGTTTTCAGCAAGTTGCAACATTGAAAAACAGAAATAAGCACTTTTCAAAAACAAGCTTCAAATCATGTTGAAATACAGAAATTGACACTTTTCCAAAAACAAGCTCCAAATCATGTTGAAATACAGAAATAAAAACTTTTCCATAAACAAGCTCTAAATCATGTTTGATGCACTCTGGAAGTTAATTTTTTTTCAGTACTGTTTAATCAGGATGTTAGGAACACTGTGGACAGTTTTCAGCAAGTTGCAACATTGAAATACAGAAATAAACACTTTTCCAAAAACAAGCTCTAAATCATGTTGAAATACAGAAGAAAACACTTTTCCAAAAACAAGCTCTAAATCATGTTGAAATACAGAAATGAACACTTTTCCAAAAACAAGCTCCAAATCATGTTGAAATACAGAAATTGACACTTTTCCATAAACAAGCTCTAAATCATGTTTGATGCACTCTGGAAGTTAATTTTTTTTCAGTACTGTTTAATCAGGATCTTAGGAACACTGTGGACAGTTTTTAGCAAGTTGCAACATTGAAATACAGAAATAAACACTTTTCCAAAAACAAGCTTCAAATCATGTTGAAATACAGAAATTGACACTTTTCCAAAAACAAGCTCCAAATCATGTTGAAATACAGAAATTGACACTTTTCCAAAAACAAGCTCCAAATCATGTTGAAATACAGAAATAAACACTTTTCCATAAACAAGCTCTAAATCATGTTTGATGCACTCTGGAAGTAAAATTTTTTTCAGTACTGTTTAATCAGGATGTTAGGAACACTGTGGACAGTTTTCAGCAAGTTGCAACATTGAAATACAGAAATAAACACTTTTCCAAAAACAAGCTCTAAATCATGTTGAAATACAGAAATTGACACTTTTCCAAAAACAAGCTCCAAATCATGTTGAAATACAGAAATTGACACTTTTCCATAAACAAGCTCCAAATCATGTTGAAATACAGAAATTGACACTTTTCCATAAACAAGCTCTAAATCATGTTTGATGCACTCTGGAAGTTAATTTTTTTTCAGTACTGTTTAATCAGGATGTTAGGAACACTGTGGACAGTTTTCAGCAAGTTGCAACATTGAAATACAGAAATAAACACTTTTCCAAAAACAAGCTCCAAATCATGTTGAAATACAGAAATTGACACTTTTCCAAAAACAAGCTCCAAATCATGTTGAAATACAGAAATTGACACTTTTCCAAAAACAAGCTCCAAATCATGTTGAAATACAGAAATAGACACTTTTCCATAAACAAGCTCTAAATCATGTTTGATGCACTCTGGAAGTTAATTTTTTTTCAGTACTGTTTAATCAGGATGTTAGGAACACTGTGGACAGTTTTCAGCAAGTTGCAACATTGAAAAACAGAAATAAGCACGTTTCAAAAACAAGCTTCAAATCATGTTGAAATACAGAAATTGACACTTTTCCAAAAACAAGCTTCAAATCATGTTGAAATACAGAAATTGACACTTTTCCAAAAACAAGCTCCAAATCATGTTGAAATACAGAAATAAACACTTTTCCATAAACAAGCTCTAAATCATGTTTGATGCACTCTGGAAGTTAATTTTTTTTCAGTACTGTTTAATCAGGATGTTAGGAACACTGTGGACAGTTTTCAGCAAGTTGCAACATTGAAATACAGAAATAAACACTTTTCCAAAAACAAGCTTCAAATCATGTTGAAATACAGAAATTGACACTTTTCCAAAAACAAGCTCCAAATCATGTTGAAATACAGAAATAAACACTTTTCCATAAACAAGCTCTAAATCATGTTTGATGCACTCTGGAAGTTAATTTTTTTTCAGTACTGTTTAATCAGGATGTTAGGAACACTGTGGACAGTTTTCAGCAAGTTGCAACATTGAAATACAGAAATAAACACTTTTCCAAAAACAAGCTCTAAATCATGTTGAAATACAGAAATAAACACTTTTCCAAAAACAAGCTCTAAATCATGTTGAAATACAGAAATGAACACTTTTCCAAAAACAAGCTCCAAATCATGTTGAAATACAGAAATTAACACTTTTCCATAAACAAGCTCTAAATCATGTTTGATGCACTCTGGAAGTAAATTTTTTTTCAGTACTGTTTAATCAGGATGTTAGGAACACTGTGGACAGTTTTCAGCAAGTTGCAACATTGAAATACAGAAATAAACACTTTTCCAAAAACAAGCTCTAAATCATGTTGAAAAACAGAAATAAGCACGTTTCAAAAACAAGCTTCAAATCATGTTGAAATACAGAAATTGACACTTTTCCAAAAACAAGCTTCAAATCATGTTGAAATACAGAAATTGACACTTTTCCAAAAACAAGCTCCAAATCATGTTGAAATACAGAAATAAACACTTTTCCATAAACAAGCTCTAAATCATGTTTGATGCACTCTGGAAGTTAATTTTTTTTCAGTACTGTTTAATCAGGATGTTAGGAACACTGTGGACAGTTTTCAGCAAGTTGCAACATTGAAATACAGAAATAAACACTTTTCCAAAAACAAGCTCTAAATCATGTTGAAAAACAGAAATAAGCACTTTTCAAAAACAAGCTTCAAATCATGTTGAAATACAGAAATTGACACTTTTCCAAAAACAAGCTTCAAATCATGTTGAAATACAGAAATTGACACTTTTCCATAAACAAGCTCCAAATCATGTTGAAATACAGAAATAAACACTTTTCCATAAACAAGCTCTAAATCATGTTTGATGCACTCTGGAAGTTAATTTTTTTTCAGTACTGTTTAATCAGGATGTTAGGAACACTGTGGACAGTTTTCAGCAAGTTGCAACATTGAAATACAGAAATAAACACTTTTCCAAAAACAAGCTCTAAATCATGTTGAAATACAGAAATGAACACTTTTCCAAAAACAAGCTCCAAATCATGTTGAAATACAGAAATTGACACTTTTCCATAAACAAGCTCTAAATCATGTTTGATGCACTCTGGAAGTTATTTTTTTTTCAGTACTGTTTAATCAGGATGTTAGGAACACTGTGGACAGTTTCCAGCAAGTTGCAACATTGAAATACAGAAATAAACACTTTTCCAAAAACAAGCTCTAAATCATGTTGAAATACAGAAATAAACACTTTTCCATAAACAAGCTCTAAATCATGTTTGATGCACTCTGGAAGTTAATTTTTTTTCAGTACTGTTTAATCAGGATGTTAGGAACACTGTGGACAGTTTTCAGCAAGTTGCAACATTGAAATACAGAAATAAACACTTTTCCAAAAACAAGCTCTAAATCATGTTGAAATACAGAAGAAAACACTTTTCCAAAAACAAGCTCTAAATCATGTTGAAATACAGAAATGAACACTTTTCCAAAAACAAGCTCCAAATCATGTTGAAATACAGAAATTGACACTTTTCCATAAACAAGCTCTAAATCATGTTTGATGCACTCTGGAAGTTAATTTTTTTTCAGTACTGTTTAATCAGGATCTTAGGAACACTGTGGACAGTTTTTAGCAAGTTGCAACATTGAAATACAGAAATAAACACTTTTCCAAAAACAAGCTTCAAATCATGTTGAAATACAGAAATTGACACTTTTCCAAAAACAAGCTCTAAATCATGTTGAAATACAGAAATGAACACTTTTCCAAAAACAAGCTCCAAATCATGTTGAAATACAGAAATTGACACTTTTCCATAAACAAGCTCTAAATCATGTTTGATGCACTCTGGAAGTTATTTTTTTTTCAGTACTGTTTAATCAGGATGTTAGGAACACTGTGGACAGTTTTCAGCAAGTTGCAACATTGAAATACAGAAATAAACACTTTTCCAAAAACAAGCTCTAAATCATGTTGAAATACAGAAATAAACACTTTTCCATAAACAAGCTCTAAATCATGTTTGATGCACTCTGGAAGTTAATTTTTTTTCAGTACTGTTTAATCAGGATGTTAGGAACACTGTGGACAGTTTTCAGCAAGTTGCAACATTGAAATACAGAAATAAACACTTTTCCAAAAACAAGCTCTAAATCATGTTGAAAAACAGAAATAAGCACTTTTCAAAAACAAGCTTCAAATCATGTTGAAATACAGAAATTGACACTTTTCCATAAACAAGCTCTAAATCATGTTTGATGCACTCTGGAAGTTATTTTTTTTCAGTACTGTTTAATCAGGATGTTAGGAACACTGTGGACAGTTTCCAGCAAGTTGCAACATTGAAATACAGAAATAAACACTTTTCCAAAAACAAGCTCTAAATCATGTTGAAATACAGAAATAAACACTTTTCCATAAACAAGCTCTAAATCATGTTTGATGCACTCTGGAAGTTAATTTTTTTTCAGTACTGTTTAATCAGGATGTTAGGAACACTGTGGACAGTTTTCAGCAAGTTGCAACATTGAAATACAGAAATAAACACTTTTCCAAAAACAAGCTCCAAATCATGTTGAAATACAGAAATAAGCACTTTTCCAAAAACAAGCTCAAATCATGTTGAAATACAGAAATTGACACTTTTCCAAAAACAAGCTCCAAATCATGTTGAAATACAGAAATAAACACTTTTCCATAAACAAGCTCTAAATCATGTTTGATGCACTCTGGAAGTAAATTTTTTTTCAGTACTGTTTAATCAGGATGTTAGGAACACTGTGGACAGTTTTCAGCAAGTTGCAACATTGAAATACAGAAATAAACACTTTTCCAAAAACAAGCTCTAAATCATGTTGAAATACAGAAATTGACACTTTTCCATAAACAAGCTCTAAATCATGTTTGATGCACTCTGGAAGTTAATTTTTTTTCAGTACTGTTTAATCAGGATGTTAGGAACACTGTGGACAGTTTTCAGCAAGTTGCAACATTGAAAAACAGAAATAAGCACTTTTCAAAAACAAGCTTCAAATCATGTTGAAATACAGAAATTGACACTTTTCCAAAAACAAGCTCCAAATCATGTTGAAATACAGAAATAAACACTTTTCCATAAACAAGCTCTAAATCATGTTTGATGCACTCTGGAAGTTAATTTTTTTTCAGTACTGTTTAATCAGGATGTTAGGAACACTGTGGACAGTTTTCAGCAAGTTGCAACATTGAAATACAGAAATAAACACTTTTCCAAAAACAAGCTCTAAATCATGTTGAAATACAGAAGAAAACACTTTTCCAAAAACAAGCTCTAAATCATGTTGAAATACAGAAATGAACACTTTTCCAAAAACAAGCTCCAAATCATGTTGAAATACAGAAATTGACACTTTTCCATAAACAAGCTCTAAATCATGTTTGATGCACTCTGGAAGTTATTTTTTTTCAGTACTGTTTAATCAGGATATTAGGAACACTGTGGACAGTTTTTAGCAAGTTGCAACATTGAAATACAGAAATAAACACTTTTCCAAAAACAAGCTTCAAATCATGTTGAAATACAGAAATCGACACTTTTCCAAAAACAAG
This sequence comes from Salvelinus fontinalis, assembly GCF_029448725.1. Classification (NCBI taxonomy): domain Eukaryota; kingdom Metazoa; phylum Chordata; class Actinopteri; order Salmoniformes; family Salmonidae; genus Salvelinus; species Salvelinus fontinalis. Next base: position 173,638 of record NW_026600487.1, read on the forward strand.
CTCCAAATCATGTTGAAATACAGAAATAAACACTTTTCCCTAAACAAGCTCTAAATCATGTTTGATGCACTCTGGAAGTTAATTTTTTTTCAGTACTGTTTAATCAGGATGTTAGGAACACTGTGGACAGTTTTCAGCAAGTTGCAACATTGAAATACAGAAATAAACACTTTTCCAAAAACAAGCTCCAAATCATGTTGAAATACAGAAATAAACACTTTTCCAAAAACAAGCTCTAAATCATGTTGAAATACAGAAATTAACACTTTTCCAAAAACAAGCTCCAAATCATGTTGAAATACAGAAATTGACACTTTTCCATAAACAAGCTCTAAATCATGTTTGATGCACTCTGGAAGTTAATTTTTTTTCAGTACTGTTTAATCAGGATGTTAGGAACACTGTGGACAGTTTTCAGCAAGTTGCAACATTGAAATACAGAAATAAACACTTTTCCAAAAACAAGCTCTAAATCATGTTGAAAAACAGAAATAAGCACTTTTCAAAAACAAGCTTCAAATCATGTTGAAATACAGAAATTAACACTTTTCCAAAAACAAGCTCCAAATCATGTTGAAATACAGAAATAAACACTTTTCCATAAACAAGCTCTAAATCATGTTTGATGCACTCTGGAAGTTAATTTTTTTTCAGTACTGTTTAATCAGGATGTTAGGAACACTGTGGACAGTTTTCAGCAAGTTGCAACATTGAAATACAGAAATAAACACTTTTCCAAAAACAAGCTCTAAATCATGTTGAAAAACAGAAATTGACACTTTTCCAAAAACAAGCTCCAAATCATGTTGAAATACAGAATTAAAAACTTTTCCATAAACAAGCTCTAAATCATGTTTGATGCACTCTGGAAGTTAATTTTTTTTCAGTACTGTTTAATCAGGATGTTAGGAACACTGTGGACAGTTTTCAGCAAGTTGCAACATTGAAATACAGAAATAAACACTTTTCCAAAAACAAGCTTCAAATCATGTTGAAATACAGAAATTGACACTTTTCCAAAAACAAGCTCCAAATCATGTTGAAATACAGAAATAAACACTTTTCCATAAACAAGCTCTAAATCATGTTTGATGCACTCTGGAAGTTAATTTTTTTTCAGTACTGTTTAATCAGGATGTTAGGAACACTGTGGACAGTTTTCAGCAAGTTGCAACATTGAAATACAGAAATAAACACTTTTCCAAAAACAAGCTCTAAATCATGTTGAAAAACAGAAATAAGCACTTTTCAAAAACAAGCTTCAAATCATGTTGAAATACAGAAATTGACACTTTTCCAAAAACAAGCTCCAAATCATGTTGAAATACAGAAATAAACACTTTTCCATAAACAAGCTCTAAATCATGTTTGATGCACTCTGGAAGTAAATTTTTTTTCAGTACTGTTTAATCAGGATGTTAGGAACACTGTGGACAGTTTTCAGCAAGTTGCAACATTGAAATACAGAAATAAACACTTTTCCAAAAACAAGCTCTAAATCATGTTGAAAAACAGAAATAAGCACTTTTCAAAAACAAGCTTCAAATCATGTTGAAATACAGAAATTGACACTTTTCCAAAAACAAGCTCCAAATCATGTTGAAATACAGAAATTGACACTTTTCCATAAACAAGCTCTAAATCATGTTTGATGCACTCTGGAAGTTATTTTTTTTTCAGTACTGTTTAATCAGGATGTTAGGAACACTGTGGACAGTTTTTAGCAAGTTGCAACATTGAAATACAGAAATAAACACTTTTCCAAAAACAAGCTTCAAATCATGTTGAAATACAGAAATTGACACTTTTCCAAAAACAAGCTCCAAATCATGTTGAAATACAGAAATAAACACTTTTCCATAAACAAGCTCTAAATCATGTTTGATGCACTCTGGAAGTTAATTTTTTTTCAGTACTGTTTAATCAGGATGTTAGGAACACTGTGGACAGTTTTCAGCAAGTTGCAACATTGAAATACAGAAATAAACACTTTTCCAAAAACAAGCTCTAAATCATGTTGAAAAACAGAAATAAGCACTTTTCAAAAACAAGCTTCAAATCATGTTGAAATACAGAAATTGACACTTTTCCAAAAACAAGCTCCAAATCATGTTGAAATACAGAAATAAACACTTTTCCATAAACAAGCTCTAAATCATGTTTGATGCACTCTGGAAGTTAATTTTTTTTCAGTACTGTTTAATCAGGATGTTAGGAACACTGTGGACAGTTTTCAGCAAGTTGCAACATTGAAATACAGAAATAAGCACTTTTCAAAAACAAGCTTCAAATCATGTTGAAATACAGAAATTGACACTTTTCCAAAAACAAGCTCCAAATCATGTTGAAATACAGAAATAAACACTTTTCCATAAACAAGCTCTAAATCATGTTTGATGCACTCTGGAAGTTAATTTTTTTTCAGTACTGTTTAATCAGGATGTTAGGAACACTGTGGACAGTTTTCAGCAAGTTGCAACATTGAAATACAGAAATAAACACTTTTCCAAAAACAAGCTCTAAATCATGTTGAAATACAGAAGAAAACACTTTTCCAAAAACAAGCTCTAAATCATGTTGAAATACAGAAATGAACACTTTTCCAAAAACAAGCTCCAAATCATGTTGAAATACAGAAATTGACACTTTTCCATAAACAAGCTCTAAATCATGTTTGATGCACTCTGGAAGTTAATTTTTTTTCAGTACTGTTTAATCAGGATCTTAGGAACACTGTGGACAGTTTTTAGCAAGTTGCAACATTGAAATACAGAAATAAACACTTTTCCAAAAACAAGCTTCAAATCATGTTGAAATACAGAAATTGACACTTTTCCAAAAACAAGCTCCAAATCATGTTGAAATACAGAAATTAACACTTTTCCAAAAACAAGCTCCAAATCATGTTGAAATACAGAAATTGACACTTTTCCATAAACAAGCTCTAAATCATGTTTGATGCACTCTGGAAGTTAATTTTTTTTCAGTACTGTTTAATCAGGATGTTAGGAACACTGTGGACAGTTTTCAGCAAGTTGCAACATTGAAATACAGAAATAAACACTTTTCCAAAAACAAGCTCTAAATCATGTTGAAATACAGAAATAAACACTTTTCCAAAAACAAGCTCTAAATCATGTTGAAATACAGAAATTAACACTTTTCCAAAAACAAGCTCCAAATCATGTTGAAATACAGAAATTGACACTTTTCCATAAACAAGCTCTAAATCATGTTTGATGCACTCTGGAAGTTAATTTTTTTTCAGTACTGTTTAATCAGGATGTTAGGAACACTGTGGACAGTTTTCAGCAAGTTGCAACATTGAAATACAGAAATAAACACTTTTCCAAAAACAAGCTCTAAATCATGTTGAAAAACAGAAATAAGCACTTTTCAAAAACAAGCTTCAAATCATGTTGAAATACAGAAATTGACACTTTTCCAAAAACAAGCTCCAAATCATGTTGAAATACAGAAATAAACACTTTTCCATAAACAAGCTCTAAATCATGTTTGATGCACTCTGGAAGTTAATTTTTTTTCAGTACTGTTTAATCAGGATGTTAGGAACACTGTGGACAGTTTTCAGCAAGTTGCAACATTGAAATACAGAAATAAACACTTTTCCAAAAACAAGCTCCAAATCATGTTGAAATACAGAAATAAACACTTTTCCATAAACAAGCTCTAAATCATGTTTGATGCACTCTGGAAGTTAATTTTTTTTCAGTACTGTTTAATCAGGATGTTAGGAACACTGTGGACAGTTTTCAGCAAGTTGCAACATTGAAAAACAGAAATAAGCACTTTTCAAAAACAAGCTTCAAATCATGTTGAAATACAGAAATTGACACTTTTCCAAAAACAAGCTCCAAATCATGTTGAAATACAGAAATAAACACTTTTCCATAAACAAGCTCTAAATCATGTTTGATGCACTCTGGAAGTTAATTTTTTTTCAGTACTGTTTAATCAGGATGTTAGGAACACTGTGGACAGTTTTCAGCAAGTTGCAACATTGAAATACAGAAATAAACACTTTTCCAAAAACAAGCTCTAAATCATGTTGAAATACAGAAGATAAACACTTTTCCAAAAACAAGCTCTAAATCATGTTGAAATACAGAAATGAACACTTTTCCAAAAACAAGCTCCAAATCATGTTGAAATACAGAAATTGACACTTTTCCATAAACAAGCTCTAAATCATGTTTGATGCACTCTGGAAGTTAATTTTTTTTCAGTACTGTTTAATCAGGATGTTAGGAACACTGTGGACAGTTTTTAGCAAGTTGCAACATTGAAATACAGAAATAAACACTTTTCCAAAAACAAGCTTCAAATCATGTTGAAATACAGAAATTGACACTTTTCCAAAAACAAGCTATCAAATCATGTTGAAATACAGAAATTAACACTTTTCCAAAAACAAGCTCCAAATCATGTTGAAATACAGAAATTGACACTTTTCCATAAACAAGCTCTAAATCATGTTTGATGCACTCTGGAAGTTAATTTTTTTTCAGTACTGTTTAATCAGGATGTTAGGAACACTGTGGACAGTTTTCAGCAAGTTGCAACATTGAAATACAGAAATAAACACTTTTCCAAAAACAAGCTCTAAATCATGTTGAAATACAGAAATAAACACTTTTCCAAAAACAAGCTCTAAATCATGTTGAAATACAGAAATTAACACTTTTCCAAAAACAAGCTCTAAATCATGTTGAAAAACAGAAATAAGCACTTTTCAAAAACAAGCTTCAAATCATGTTGAAATACAGAAATTGACACTTTTCCAAAAACAAGCTCCAAATCATGTTGAAATACAGAAATAAACACTTTTCCATAAACAAGCTCTAAATCATGTTTGATGCACTCTGGAAGTTAATTTTTTTTCAGTACTGTTTAATCAGGATGTTAGGAACACTGTGGACAGTTTTCAGCAAGTTGCAACATTGAAATACAGAAATAAACACTTTTCCAAAAACAAGCTCTCAAATCATGTTGAAATACAGAAATTGACACTTTTCCAAAAACAAGCTCTAAATCATGTTGAAATACAGAAATTAACACTTTTCCAAAAACAAGCTCCAAATCATGTTGAAATACAGAAATTGACACTTTTCCATAAACAAGCTCTAAATCATGTTTGATGCACTCTGGAAGTTAATTTTTTTTCAGTACTGTTTAATCAGGATGTTAGGAACACTGTGGACAGTTTTCAGCAAGTTGCAACATTGAAATACAGAAATAAACACTTTTCCAAAAACAAGCTCTAAATCATGTTGAAATACAGAAATAAACACTTTTCCAAAAACAAGCTCTAAATCATGTTGAAATACAGAAATTAACACTTTTCCAAAAACAAGCTCTAAATCATGTTGAAAAACAGAAATAAGCACTTTTCAAAAACAAGCTTCAAATCATGTTGAAATACAGATATTGACACTTTTCCAAAAACAAGCTCCAAATCATGTTGAAATACAGAAATTGACACTTTTCCATAAACAAGCTCTAAATCATGTTTGATGCACTCTGGAAGTTAATTTTTTTTCAGTACTGTTTAATCAGGATGTTAGGAACACTGTGGACAGTTTTCAGCAAGTTGCAACATTGAAATACAGAAATAAGCACTTTTCAAAAACAAGCTTCAAATCATGTTGAAATACAGAAATTGACACTTTTCCAAAAACAAGCTCCAAATCATGTTGAAATACAGAAATAAACACTTTTCCATAAACAAGCTCTAAATCATGTTTGATGCACTCTGGAAGTTAATTTTTTTTCAGTACTGTTTAATCAGGATGTTAGGAACACTGTGGACAGTTTTCAGCAAGTTGCAACATTGAAATACAGAAATAAACACTTTTCCAAAAACAAGCTCTAAATCATGTTGAAATACAGAAGAAAACACTTTTCCAAAAACAAGCTCTAAATCATGTTGAAATACAGAAATGAACACTTTTCCAAAAACAAGCTCCAAATCATGTTGAAATACAGAAATTGACACTTTTCCATAAACAAGCTCTAAATCATGTTTGATGCACTCTGGAAGTTATTTTTTTTTCAGTACTGTTTAATCAGGATGTTAGGAACACTGTGGACAGTTTTCAGCAAGTTGCAACATTGAAATACAGAAATAAACACTTTTCCAAAAACAAGCTCTAAATCATGTTGAAAAACAGAAATAAGCACTTTTCAAAAACAAGCTTCAAATCATGTTGAAATACAGAAATTGACACTTTTCCAAAAACAAGCTCCAAATCATGTTGAAATACAGAAATTGACACTTTTCCATAAACAAGCTCTAAATCATGTTTGATGCACTCTGGAAGTTAATTTTTTTTCAGTACTGTTTAATCAGGATGTTAGGAACACTGTGGACAGTTTTCAGCAAGTTGCAACATTGAAATACAGAAATAAACACTTTTCCAAAAACAAGCTCCAAATCATGTTGAAATACAGAAATAAACACTTTTCCATAAACATGCTCTAAATCATGTTTGAGGCACTCTGGAAGTTATTTTTTTTCAGTACTGTTTAATCAGGATGTTAGGAACACTGTGGACAGTTTTCAGCAAGTTGCAACATTGAAATACAGAAATAAACACTTTTCCAAAAACAAGCTCTAAATCATGTTGAAAAACAGAAATTGACACTTTTCCAAAAACAAGCTCCAAATCATGTTGAAATACAGAAATAAACACTTTTCCATAAACAAGCTCTAAATCATGTTTGATGCACTCTGGAAGTTAATTTTTTTTCAGTACTGTTTAATCAGGATGTTAGGAACACTGTGGACAGTTTTCAGCAAGTTGCAACATTGAAAAACAGAAATATGCACTTTTCCAAAAACAAGCTTCAAATCATGTTGAAATACAGAAATTGACACTTTTCCAAAAACAAGCTCCAAATCATGTTGTAATACAGAAATAAAAACTTTTCCATAAACAAGCTCTAAATCATGTTTGATGCACTCTGGAAGTTAATTTTTTTTCAGTACTGTTTAATCAGGATGTTAGGAACACTGTGGACAGTTTTCAGCAAGTTGCAACATTGAAATACAGAAATAAACACTTTTCCAAAAACAAGCTCTAAATCATGTTGAAAAACAGAAATAAGCACTTTTCAAAAACAAGCTTCAAATCATGTTGAAATACAGAAATTGACACTTTTCCAAAAACAAGCTCCAAATCATGTTGAAATACAGAAATAGACACTTTTCCATAAACAAGCTCTAAATCATGTTTGATGCACTCTGGAAGTTAATTTTTTTTCAGTACTGTTTAATCAGGATGTTAGGAACACTGTGGACAGTTTTCAGCAAGTTGCAACATTGAAATACAGAAATAAACACTTTTCCAAAAACAAGCTCTAAATCATGTTGAAAAACAGAAATAAGCACTTTTCCATAAACAAGCTCTAAATCATGTTTGATGCACTCTGGAAGTTAATTTTTTTTCAGTACTGTTTAATCATGATGTTAGGAACACTGTGGACAGTTTTCAGCAAGTTGCAACATTGAAAAACAGAAATAAGCACTTTTCAAAAACAAGCTTCAAATCATGTTGAAATACAGAAATTGACACTTTTCCAAAAACAAGCTCCAAATCATGTTGAAATACAGAAATAAACACTTTTCCATAAACAAGCTCTAAATCATGTTTGATGCACTCTGGAAGTTAATTTTTTTTCAGTACTGTTTAATCAGGATGTTAGGAACACTGTGGACAGTTTTCAGCAAGTTGCAACATTGAAATACAGAAATAAACACTTTTCCAAAAACAAGCTCTAAATCATGTTGAAAAACAGAAATAAGCACTTTTCAAAAACAAGCTTCAAATCATGTTGAAATACAGAAATTGACACTTTTCCAAAAACAAGCTCCAAATCATGTTGAAATACAGAAATAAACACTTTTCCATAAACAAGCTCTAAATCATGTTTGATGCACTCTGGAAGTAAATTTTTTTTCAGTACTGTTTAATCAGGATGTTAGGAACACTGTGGACAGTTTTCAGCAAGTTGCAACATTGAAATACAGAAATAAACACTTTTCCAAAAACAAGCTCTAAATCATGTTGAAAAACAGAAATAAGCACTTTTCAAAAACAAGCTTCAAATCATGTTGAAATACAGAAATTGACACTTTTCCAAAAACAAGCTCCAAATCATGTTGAAATACAGAAATTGACACTTTTCCATAAACAAGCTCTAAATCATGTTTGATGCACTCTGGAAGTTAATTTTTTTTCAGTACTGTTTAATCAGGATGTTAGGAACACTGTGGACAGTTTTCAGCAAGTTGCAACATTGAAATACAGAAATAAACACTTTTCCAAAAACAAGCTTCAAATCATGTTGAAATACAGAAATTGACACTTTTCCAAAAACAAGCTCCAAATCATGTTGAAATACAGAAATAAACACTTTTCCATAAACAAGCTCTAAATCATGTTTGATGCACTCTGGAAGTTAATTTTTTTTCAGTACTGTTTAATCAGGATGTTAGGAACACTGTGGACAGTTTTCAGCAAGTTGCAACATTGAAATACAGAAATAAACACTTTTCCAAAAACAAGCTCTAAATCATGTGGAAAAACAGAAATAAGCACTTTTCAAAAACAAGCTTCAAATCATGTTGAAATACAGAAATTGACACTTTTCCAAAAACAAGCTCCAAATCATGTTGAAATACAGAAATAAACACTTTTCCATAAACAAGCTCTAAATCATGTTTGATGCACTCTGGAAGTTAATTTTTTTTCAGTACTGTTTAATCAGGATGTTAGGAACACTGTGGACAGTTTTCAGCAAGTTGCAACATTGAAATACAGAAATAAACACTTTTCCAAAAACAAGCTTCAAATCATGTTGAAATACAGAAATTGACACTTTTCCAAAAACAAGCTCTCAAATCATGTTGAAATACAGAAATTAACACTTTTCCAAAAACAAGCTCCAAATCATGTTGAAATACAGAAATTGACACTTTTCCATAAACAAGCTCTAAATCATGTTTGATGCACTCTGGAAGTTAATTTTTTTTCAGTACTGTTTAATCAGGATGTTAGGAACACTGTGGACAGTTTTCAGCAAGTTGCAACATTGAAATACAGAAATAAACACTTTTCCAAAAACAAGCTCTAAATCATGTTGAAATACAGAAATAAACACTTTTCCAAAAACAAGCTCTAAATCATGTTGAAATACAGAAATTAACACTTTTCCAAAAACAAGCTCTAAATCATGTTGAAAAACAGAAATAAGCACTTTTCAAAAACAAGCTTCAAATCATGTTGAAATACAGATATTGACACTTTTCCAAAAACAAGCTCCAAATCATGTTGAAATACAGAAATTGACACTTTTCCATAAACAAGCTCTAAATCATGTTTGATGCACTCTGGAAGTTAATTTTTTTTCAGTACTGTTTAATCAGGATGTTAGGAACACTGTGGACAGTTTTCAGCAAGTTGCAACATTGAAATACAGAAATAAGCACTTTTCAAAAACAAGCTTCAAATCATGTTGAAATACAGAAATTGACACTTTTCCAAAAACAAGCTCCAAATCATGTTGAAATACAGAAATAAACACTTTTCCATAAACAAGCTCTAAATCATGTTTGATGCACTCTGGAAGTTAATTTTTTTTCAGTACTGTTTAATCAGGATGTTAGGAACACTGTGGACAGTTTTCAGCAAGTTGCAACATTGAAATACAGAAATAAACACTTTTCCAAAAACAAGCTCTAAATCATGTTGAAATACAGAAGAAAACACTTTTCCAAAAACAAGCTCTAAATCATGTTGAAATACAGAAATTGAACACTTTTCCAAAAACAAGCTCCAAATCATGTTGAAATACAGAAATTGACACTTTTCCATAAACAAGCTCTAAATCATGTTTGATGCACTCTGGAAGTTATTTTTTTTTCAGTACTGTTTAATCAGGATGTTAGGAACACTGTGGACAGTTTTCAGCAAGTTGCAACATTGAAATACAGAAATAAACACTTTTCCAAAAACAAGCTCTAAATCATGTTGAAAAACAGAAATAAGCACTTTTCAAAAACAAGCTTCAAATCATGTTGAAATACAGATATTGACACTTTTCCAAAAACAAGCTCCAAATCATGTTGAAATACAGAAATTGACACTTTTCCATAAACAAGCTCTAAATCATGTTTGATGCACTCTGGAAGTTAATTTTTTTTCAGTACTGTTTAATCAGGATGTTAGGAACACTGTGGACAGTTTTCAGCAAGTTGCAACATTGAAATACAGAAATAAACACTTTTCCAAAAACAAGCTCTAAATCATGTTGAAATACAGAAATAAACACTTTTCCATAAACATGCTCTAAATCATGTTTGAGGCACTCTGGAAGTTAATTTTTTTTCAGTACTGTTTAATCAGGATGTTAGGAACACTGTGGACAGTTTTCAGCAAGTTGCAACATTGAAATACAGAAATAAACACTTTTCCAAAAACAAGCTCTAAATCATGTTGAAAAACAGAAATTGACACTTTTCCAAAAACAAGCTCCAAATCATGTTGAAATACAGAAATAAACACTTTTCCATAAACAAGCTCTAAATCATGTTTGATGCACTCTGGAAGTTAATTTTTTTTCAGTACTGTTTAATCAGGATGTTAGGAACACTGTGGACAGTTTTCAGCAAGTTGCAACATTGAAAAACAGAAATATGCACTTTTCAAAAACAAGCTTCAAATCATGTTGAAATACAGAAATTGACACTTTTCCAAAAACAAGCTCCAAATCATGTTGAAATACAGAAATAAAAACTTTTCCATAAACAAGCTCTAAATCATGTTTGATGCACTCTGGAAGTTAATTTTTTTTCAGTACTGTTTAATCAGGATGTTAGGAACACTGTGGACAGTTTTCAGCAAGTTGCAACATTGAAATACAGAAATAAACACTTTTCCAAAAACAAGCTCTAAATCATGTTGAAAAACAGAAATAAGCACTTTTCAAAAACAAGCTTCAAATCATGTTGAAATACAGAAATTGACACTTTTCCAAAAACAAGCTCCAAATCATGTTGAAATACAGAAATAGACACTTTTCCATAAACAAGCTCTAAATCATGTTTGATGCAGTCTGGAAGTTAATTTTTTTTCAGTACTGTTTAATCAGGATGTTAGGAACACTGTGGACAGTTTTCAGCAAGTTGCAACATTGAAATACAGAAATAAACACTTTTCCAAAAACAAGCTCTAAATCATGTTGAAAAACAGAAATAAGCACTTTTCCATAAACAAGCTCTAAATCATGTTTGATGCACTCTGGAAGTTAATTTTTTTTCAGTACTGTTTAATCATGATGTTAGGAACACTGTGGACAGTTTTCAGCAAGTTGCAACATTGAAAAACAGAAATAAGCACTTTTCAAAAACAAGCTTCAAATCATGTTGAAATACAGAAATTGACACTTTTCCAAAAACAAGCTCCAAATCATGTTGAAATACAGAAATAAACACTTTTCCATAAACAAGCTCTAAATCATGTTTGATGCACTCTGGAAGTTAATTTTTTTTCAGTACTGTTTAATCAGGATGTTAGGAACACTGTGGACAGTTTTCAGCAAGTTGCAACATTGAAATACAGAAATAAACACTTTTCCAAAAACAAGCTCTAAATCATGTTGAAAAACAGAAATAAGCATTTTTCAAAAACAAACTTCAAATCATGTTGAAATACAGAAATTGACACTTTTCCAAAAACAAGCTCCAAATCATGTTGAAATACAGAAATAAACACTTTTCCATAAACAAGCTCTAAATCATGTTTGATGCGCTCTGGAAGTAAATGTTTTTTCAGTACTGTTTAATCAGGATGTTAGGAACACTGTGGACAGTTTTCAGCAAGTTGCAACATTGAAATACAGAAATAAACACTTTTCCAAAAACAAGCTCTAAATCATGTTGAAAAACAGAAATAAGCACTTTTCAAAAACAAGCTTCAAATCATGTTGAAATACAGAAATTGACACTTTTCCAAAAACAAGCTCCAAATCATGTTGAAATACAGAAATTGACACTTTTCCATAAACAAGCTCTAAATCATGTTTGATGCACTCTGGAAGTTAATTTTTTTTCAGTACTGTTTAATCAGGATGTTAGGAACACTGTGGACAGTTTTTAGCAAGTTGCAACATTGAAATACAGAAATAAACACTTTTCCAAAAACAAGCTTCAAATCATGTTGAAATACAGAAATTGACACTTTTCCAAAAACAAGCTCCAAATCATGTTGAAATACAGAAATAAACACTTTTCCATAAACAAGCTCTAAATCATGTTTGATGCACTCTGGAAGTTAATTTTTTTTCAGTACTGTTTAATCAGGATGTTAGGAACACTGTGGACAGTTTTCAGCAAGTTGCAACATTGAAATACAGAAATAAACACTTTTCCAAAAACAAGCTCTAAATCATGTGGAAAAACAGAAATAAGCACTTTTCAAAAACAAGCTTCAAATCATGTTGAAATACAGAAATTGACACTTTTCCAAAAACAAGCTCCAAATCATGTTGAAATACAGAAATAAACACTTTTCCATAAACAAGCTCTAAATCATGTTTGATGCGCTCTGGAAGTAAATTTTTTTTCAGTACTGTTTAATCAGGATGTTAGGAACACTGTGGACAGTTTTCAGCAAGTTGCAACATTGAAATACAGAAATAAACACTTTTCCAAAAACAAGCTCTAAATCATGTTGAAATACAGAAATTGACACTTTTCCATAAACAAGCTCTAAATCATGTTTGATGCACTCTGGAAGTTAATTTTTTTTCAGTACTGTTTAATCAGGATGTTAGGAACACTGTGGACAGTTTTCAGCAAGTTGCAACATTGAAAAACAGAAATAAGCACTTTTCAAAAACAAGCTTCAAATCATGTTGAAATACAGAAATTGACACTTTTCCAAAAACAAGCTCCAAATCATGTTGAAATACAGAAATAAAAACTTTTCCATAAACAAGCTCTAAATCATGTTTGATGCACTCTGGAAGTTAATTTTTTTTCAGGACTGTTTAATCAGGATGTTAGGAACACTGTGGACAGTTTTCAGCAAGTTGCAACATTGAAATACAGAAATAAACACTTTTCCAAAAACAAGCTCTAAATCATGTTGAAATACAGAAGAAAACACTTTTCCAAAAACAAGCTCTAAATCATGTTGAAATACAGAAATGAACACTTTTCCAAAAACAAGCTCCAAATCATGTTGAAATACAGAAATTGACACTTTTCCATAAACAAGCTCTAAATCATGTTTGATGCACTCTGGAAGTTAATTTTTTTTCAGTACTGTTTAATCAGGATCTTAGGAACACTGTGGACAGTTTTTAGCAAGTTGCAACATTGAAATACAGAAATAAACACTTTTCCAAAAACAAGCTTCAAATCATGTTGAAATACAGAAATTGACACTTTTCCAAAAACAAGCTCTAAATCATGTTGAAATACAGAAATTAACACTTTTCCAAAAACAAGCTCCAAATCATGTTGAAATACAGAAATTGACACTTTTCCATAAACAAGCTCTAAATCATGTTTGATGCACTCTGGAAGTTAATTTTTTTTCAGTACTGTTTAATCAGGATGTTAGGAACACTGTGGACAGTTTTCAGCAAGTTGCAACATTGAAATACAGAAATAAACACTTTTCCAAAAACAAGCTCTAAATCATGTTGAAATACAGAAATAAACACTTTTCCAAAAACAAGCTCTAAATCATGTTGAAATACAGAAATTAACACTTTTCCAAAAACAAGCTCCAAATCATGTTGAAATACAGAAATTGACACTTTTCCATAAACAAGCTCTAAATCATGTTTGATGCACTCTGGAAGTTAATTTTTTTTCAGTACTGTTTAATCAGGATGTTAGGAACACTGTGGACAGTTTTCAGCAAGTTGCAACATTGAAATACAGAAATAAACACTTTTCCAAAAACAAGCTCTAAATCATGTTGAAAAACAGAAATAAGCACTTTTCAAAAACAAGCTTCAAATCATGTTGAAATACAGAAATTGACACTTTTCCAAAAACAAGCTCCAAATCATGTTGAAATACAGAAATAGACACTTTTCCATAAACAAGCTCTAAATCATGTTTGATGCAGTCTGGAAGTTAATTTTTTTTCAGTACTGTTTAATCAGGATGTTAGGAACACTGTGGACAGTTTTCAGCAAGTTGCAACATTGAAATACAGAAATAAACACTTTTCCAAAAACAAGCTCTAAATCATGTTGAAAAACAGAAATAAGCACTTTTCCATAAACAAGCTCTAAATCATGTTTGATGCACTCTGGAAGTTAATTTTTTTTCAGTACTGTTTAATCAGGATGTTAGGAACACTGTGGACAGTTTTCAGCAAGTTGCAACATTGAAAAACAGAAATAAGCACTTTTCAAAAACAAGCTTCAAATCATGTTGAAATACAGAAATTGACACTTTTCCAAAAACAAGCTCCAAATCATGTTGAAATACAGAAATAAAAACTTTTCCATAAACAAGCTCTAAATCATGTTTGATGCACTCTGGAAGTTAATTTTTTTTCAGTACTGTTTAATCAGGATGTTAGGAACACTGTGGACAGTTTTCAGCAAGTTGCAACATTGAAATACAGAAATAAACACTTTTCCAAAAACAAGCTCTAAATCATGTTGAAATACAGAAGAAAACACTTTTCCAAAAACAAGCTCTAAATCATGTTGAAATACAGAAATGAACACTTTTCCAAAAACAAGCTCCAAATCATGTTGAAATACAGAAATTGACACTTTTCCATAAACAAGCTCTAAATCATGTTTGATGCACTCTGGAAGTTAATTTTTTTTCAGTACTGTTTAATCAGGATCTTAGGAACACTGTGGACAGTTTTTAGCAAGTTGCAACATTGAAATACAGAAATAAACACTTTTCCAAAAACAAGCTTCAAATCATGTTGAAATACAGAAATTGACACTTTTCAGAAAACAAGCTCTAAATCATGTTGAAATACAGAAATTAACACTTTTCCAAAAACAAGCTCCAAATCATGTTGAAATACAGAAATTGACACTTTTCCATAAACAAGCTCTAAATCATGTTTGATGCACTCTGGAAGTTAATTTTTTTTCAGTACTGTTTAATCAGGATGTTAGGAACACTGTGGACAGTTTTCAGCAAGTTGCAACATTGAAATACAGAAATAAACACTTTTCCAAAAACAAGCTCTAAATCATGTTGAAATACAGAAATAAACACTTTTCCAAAAACAAGCTCTAAATCATGTTGAAATACAGAAATTAACACTTTTCCAAAAACAAGCTCTAAATCATGTTGAAAAACAGAAATAAGCACTTTTCAAAAACAAGCTTCAAATCATGTTGAAATACAGATATTGACACTTTTCCAAAAACAAGCTCCAAATCATGTTGAAATACAGAAATTGACAATTTTCCATAAACAAGCTCTAAATCATGTTTGATGCACTCTGGAAGTTAATTTTTTTTCAGTACTGTTTAATCAGGATGTTAGGAACACTGTGGACAGTTTTCAGCAAGTTGCAACATTGAAAAACAGAAATAAGCACTTTTCAAAAACAAGCTTCAAATCATGTTGAAATACAGAAATTGACACTTTTCCAAAAACAAGCTCCAAATCATGTTGAAATACAGAAATAAAAACTTTTCCATAAACAAGCTCTAAATCATGTTTGATGCAGTCTGGAAGTTAATTTTTTTTCAGTACTGTTTAATCAGGATGTTAGGAACACTGTGGACAGTTTTCAGCAAGTTGCAACATTGAAATACAGAAATAAACACTTTTCCAAAAACAAGCTCTAAATCATGTTGAAATACAGAAGAAAACACTTTTCCAAAAACAAGCTCTAAATCATGTTGAAATACAGAAATGAACACTTTTCCAAAAACAAGCTCCAAATCATGTTGAAATACAGAAATTGACACTTTTCCATAAACAAGCTCTAAATCATGTTTGATGCACTCTGGAAGTTATTTTTTTTTCAGTACTGTTTAATCAGGATGTTAGGAACACTGTGGACAGTTTTCAGCAAGTTGCAACATTGAAATACAGAAATAAACACTTTTCCAAAAACAAGCTCTAAATCATGTTGAAAAACAGAAATAAGCACTTTTCAAAAACAAGCTTCAAATCATGTTGAAATACAGATATTGACACTTTTCCAAAAACAAGCTCCAAATCATGTTGAAATACAGAAATTGACACTTTTCCATAAACAAGCTCTAAATCATGTTTGATGCACTCTGGAAGTTAATTTTTTTTCAGTACTGTTTAATCAGGATGTTAGGAACACTGTGGACAGTTTTCAGCAAGTTGCAACATTGAAATACAGAAATAAACACTTTTCCAAAAACAAGCTCTAAATCATGTTGAAATACAGAAATAAACACTTTTCCATAAACATGCTCTAAATCATGTTTGATGCACTCTGGAAGTTATTTTTTTTCAGTACTGTTTAATCAGGATGTTAGGAACACTGTGGACAGTTTTCAGCAAGTTGCAACATTGAAATACAGAAATAAACACTTTTCCAAAAACAAGCTCTAAATCATGTTGAAAAACAGAAATTGACACTTTTCCAAAAACAAGCTCCAAATCATGTTGTAATACAAAAATAAAAACTTTTCCATAAACAAGCTCTAAATCATGTTTGATGCACTCTGGAAGTTAATTTTTTTTCAGTACTGTTTAATCAGGATGTTAGGAACACTGTGGACAGTTTTCAGCAAGTTGCAACATTGAAATACAGAAATAAACACTTTTCCAAAAACAAACTCTAAATCATGTTGAAAAACAGAAATAAGCACTTTTCAAAAACAAGCTTCAAATCATGTTGAAATACAGAAATTGACACTTTTCCAAAAACAAGCTCCAAATCATGTTGAAATACAGAAATTGACACTTTTCCATAAACAAGCTCTAAATCATGTTGAAATACAGAAATAAACACTTTTCCATAAACATGCTCTAAATCATGTTTGATGCACTCTGGAAGTTATTTTTTTTCAGTACTGTTTAATCAGGATGTTAGGAACACTGTGGACAGTTTTCAGCAAGTTGCAACATTGAAATACTTAAATAAACACTTTTCCAAAAACAAGCTCTAAATCATGTTGAAATACAGAAATAAACACTTTTCCATAAACATGCTCTAAATCATGTTTGATGCACTCTGGAAGTTATTTTTTTTCAGTACTGTTTAATCAGGATGTTAGGAACACTGTGGACAGTTTTCAGCAAGTTGCAACATTGAAATACAGAAATAAACACTTTTCCAAAAACAAGCTTCAAATCATGTTGAAATACAGAAATTGACACTTTTCCAAAAACAAGCTCCAAATCATGTTGAAATACAGAAATAAACACTTTTCCATAAACAAGCTCTAAATCATGTTTGATGCACTCTGGAAGTTAATTTTTTTTCAGTACTGTTTAATCAGGATGTTAGGAACACTGTGGACAGTTTTCAGCAAGTTGCAACATTGAAAAACAGAAATATGCACTTTTCAAAAACAAGCTTCAAATCATGTTGAAATACAGAAATTGACACTTTTCCAAAAACAAGCTCCAAATCATGTTGAAATACAGAAATAAACACTTTTCCATAAACAAGCTCTAAATCATGTTTGATGCACTCTGGAAGTTAATTTTTTTTCAGTACTGTTTAATCAGGATGTTAGGAACACTGTGGACAGTTTTCAGCAAGTTGCAACATTGAAAAACAGAAATATGCACTTTTCAAAAACAAGCTTCAAATCATGTTGAAATACAGAAATTGACACTTTTCCAAAAACAAGCTCCAAATCATGTTGTAATACAGAAATAAACACTTTTCCATAAACAAGCTCTAAATCATGTTTGATGCACTCTGGAAGTTAATTTTTTTTCAGTACTGTTTAATCAGGATGTTAGGAACACTGTGGACAGTTTTCAGCAAGTTGCAACATTGAAATACAGAAATAAACACTTTTCAAAAACAAGCTTCAAATCATGTTGAAATACAGAAATTGACACTTTTCCAAAAACAAGCTTCAAATCATGTTGAAATACAGAAATTGACACTTTTCCATAAACAAGCTCTAAATCATGTTGAAATACAGAAATAAACACTTTTCCATAAACATGCTCTAAATCATGTTTGATGCACTCTGGAAGTTATTTTTTTTCAGTACTGTTTAATCAGGATGTTAGGAACACTGTGGACAGTTTTCAGCAAGTTGCAACATTGAAATACTTAAATAAACACTTTTCCAAAAACAAGCTCTAAATCATGTTGAAATACAGAAATAAACACTTTTCCATAAACATGCTCTAAATCATGTTTGATGCACTCTGGAAGTTATTTTTTTTCAGTACTGTTTAATCAGGATGTTAGGAACACTGTGGACAGTTTTCAGCAAGTTGCAACATTGAAATACAGAAATAAACACTTTTCCAAAAACAAGCTCTAAATCATGTTGAAATACAGAAATTAACACTTTTCCAAAAACAAGCTCCAAATCATGTTGAAATACAGAAATTGACACTTTTCCATAAACAAGCTCTAAATCATGTTTGATGCACTCTGGAAGTTAATTTTTTTTCAGTACTGTTTAATCAGGATGTTAGGAACACTGTGGACAGTTTTCAGCAAGTTGCAACATTGAAATACAGAAATAAACACTTTTCCAAAAACAAGCTCTAAATCTTGTTGAAAAACAGAAATAAGCACTTTTCAAGAACAAGCTTCAAATCATGTTGAAATACAGAAATTGACACTTTTCCAAAAACAAGCTTCAAATCATGTTGAAATACAGAAATTGACACTTTTCCAAAAACAAGCTCAAAAATCATGTTGAAATACAGAAATAAACACTTTTCCATAAACAAGCTCTAAATCATGTTTGATGCACTCTGGAAGTAATTTTTTTTCCAGTACTGTTTAATCAGGATGTTAGGAACACTGTGGACAGTTTTTAGCAAGTTGCAACATTGAAATACAGAAATAAACACTTTTCCAAAAACAAGCTTCAAATCATGTTGAAATACAGAAATTGACACTTTTCCAAAAACAAGCTCCAAATCATGTTGAAATACAGAAATAAACACTTTTCCACAAACAAGCTCTAAATCATGTTTGATGCACTCTGGAAGTTAATTTTTTTTCAGTACCGTTTAATCAGGATGTTAGGAACACTGGACAGTTTTCAGCAAGTTGCAACATTGAAATACAGAAATAAACACTTTTCCAAAAACAAGCTCTAAATCATGTTGAAAAACAGAAATAAGCATTTTTCAAAAACAAACTTCAAATCATGTTGAAATACAGAAATTGACACTTTTCCAAAAACAAGCTCCAAATCATGTTGAAATACAGAAATAAACACTTTTCCATAAACAAGCTCTAAATCATGTTTGATGCACTCTGGAAGTAATTTTTTTTTTCAGTACTGTTTAATCAGGATGTTAGGAACACTGTGGACAGTTTTCAGCAAGTTGCAACATTGAAATACAGAAATAAACACTTTTCCAAAAACAAGCTCTAAATCATGTTGAAAAACAGAAATAAGCACTTTTCAAAAACAAACTTCAAATCATGTTGAAATACAGAAATTGACACTTTTCCAAAAACAAGCTCCAAATCATGTTGAAATACAGAAATAAACACTTTTCCATAAACAAGCTCTAAATCATGTTTGATGCACTCTGGAAGTAATTTTTTTTTTCAGTACTGTTTAATCAGGATGTTAGGAACACTGTGGACAGTTTTCAGCAAGTTGCAACATTGAAATACAGAAATAAACACTTTTCCAAAAACAAGCTCTAAATCATGTTGAAAAACAGAAATAAGCACTTTTCAAAAACAAGCTTCAAATCATGTTGAAATACAGAAATTGACACTTTTCCAAAAACAAGCTCCAAATCATGTTGAAATACAGAAATTGACACTTTTCCATAAACAAGCTCTAAATCATGTTTGATGCACTCTGTAAGTTAATTTTTTTTCAGTACTGTTTAATCAGGATGTTAGGAACACTGTGGACAGTTTTTAGCAAGTTGCAACATTGAAATACAGAAATAAACACTTTTCCAAAAACAAGCTCTAAATCTTGTTGAAAAACAGAAATAAGCACTTTTCAAAAACAAGCTTCAAATCATGTTGAAATACAGAAATTGACACTTTTCCAAAAACAAGCTTCAAATCATGTTGAAATACAGAAGTTGACACTTTTCCAAAAACAAGCTCCAAATCATGTTGAAATACAGAAATAAACACTTTTCCATAAACAAGCTCTAAATCATGTTTGATGCACTCTGGAAGTTAATTTTTTTTCAGTACCGTTTAATCAGGATGTTAGGAACACTGTGGACAGTTTTCAGCAAGTTGCAACATTGAAATACAGAAATAAACACTTTTCCAAAAACAAGCTCTAAATCATGTTGAAAAACAGAAATAAGCACTTTTCAAAGACAAGCTTCAAATCATGTTGAAATACAGAAATTGACACTTTTCCAAAAACAAGCTCCAAATCATGTTGAAATACAGAAATAAACACTTTTCCATAAACAAGCTCTAAATCATGTTTGATGCGCTCTGGAAGTAAAAAAAATTTCAGTACTGTTTAATCAGGATGTTAGGAACACTGTGGACAGTTTTCAGCAAGTTGCAACATTGAAATACAGAAATAAACACTTTTCCAAAAACAAGCTCTAAATCATGTTGAAAAACAGAAATAAGCACTTTTCAAAAACAAGCTTCAAATCATGTTGAAATACAGAAATTGACACTTTTCCAAAAACAAGCTCCAAATCATGTTGAAATACAGAAATTGACACTTTTCCATAAACAAGCTCTAAATCATGTTTGATGCACTCTGGAAGTTAATTTTTTTTCAGTACTGTTTAATCAGGATGTTAGGAACACTGTGGACAGTTTTCAGCAAGTTGCAACATGGAAATACAGAAATAAACACTCTTCCAAAAACAAGCTCTAAATCATGTTGAAAAACAGAAATAAGCACTTTTCAAAAACAAGCTTCAAATCATGTTGAAATACAGATATTGACACTTTTCCAAAAACAAGCTCCAAATCATGTTGAAATACAGAAATTGACACTTTTCCATAAACAAGCTCTAAATCATGTTTGATGCACTCTGGAAGTTAATTTTTTTTCAGTACTGTTTAATCAGGATGTTAGGAACACTGTGGACAGTTTTCAGCAAGTTGCAACATTGAAAAACAGAAATATGCACTTTTCAAAAACAAGCTTCAAATCATGTTGAAATACAGAAATTGACACTTTTCCAAAAACAAGCTCCAAATCATGTTGTAATACAGAAATAAAAACTTTTCCATAAACAAGCTCTAAATCATGTTTGATGCACTCTGGAAGTTAATTTTTTTTCAGTACTGTTTAATCAGGATGTTAGGAACACTGTGGACAGTTTTCAGCAAGTTGCAACATTGAAATACAGAAATAAACACTTTTCAAAAACAAGCTTCAAATCATGTTGAAATACAGAAATTGACACTTTTCCAAAAACAAGCTTCAAATCATGTTGAAATACAGAAATTGACACTTTTCCATAAACAAGCTCTAAATCATGTTGAAATACAGAAATAAACACTTTTCCATAAACATGCTCTAAATCATGTTTGATGCACTCTGGAAGTTATTTTTTTTCAGTACTGTTTAATCAGGATGTTAGGAACACTGTGGACAGTTTTCAGCAAGTTGCAACATTGAAATACTTAAATAAACACTTTTCCAAAAACAAGCTCTAAATCATGTTGAAATACAGAAATAAACACTTTTCCATAAACATGCTCTAAATCATGTTTGATGCACTCTGGAAGTTATTTTTTTTCAGTACTGTTTAATCAGGATGTTAGGAACACTGTGGACAGTTTTCAGCAAGTTGCAACATTGAAATACAGAAATAAACACTTTTCCAAAAACAAGCTTCAAATCATGTTGAAATACAGAAATTGACACTTTTCCAAAAACAAGCTCCAAATCATGTTGAAATACAGAAATAAACACTTTTCCATAAACAAGCTCTAAATCATGTTTGATGCACTCTGGAAGTTAATTTTTTTTCAGTACTGTTTAATCAGGATGTTAGGAACACTGTGGACAGTTTTCAGCAAGTTGCAACATTGAAATACAGAAATAAACACTTTTCCAAAAACAAGCTCTAAATCATGTTGAAATACAGAAATTAACACTTTTCCAAAAACAAGCTCCAAATCATGTTGAAATACAGAAATTGACACTTTTCCATAAACAAGCTCTAAATCATGTTTGATGCACTCTGGAAGTTAATTTTTTTTCAGTACTGTTTAATCAGGATGTTAGGAACACTGTGGACAGTTTTCAGCAAGTTGCAACATTGAAATACAGAAATAAACACTTTTCCAAAAACAAGCTCTAAATCTTGTTGAAAAACAGAAATAAGCACTTTTCAAAAACAAGCTTCAAATCATGTTGAAATACAGAAATTGACACTTTTCCAAAAACAAGCTTCAAATCATGTTGAAATACAGAAATTGACACTTTTCCAAAAACAAGCTCAAAAATCATGTTGAAATACAGAAATAAACACTTTTCCATAAACAAGCTCTAAATCATGTTTGATGCACTCTGGAAGTAATTTTTTTTCCAGTACTGTTTAATCAGGATGTTAGGAACACTGTGGACAGTTTTTAGCAAGTTGCAACATTGAAATACAGAAATAAACACTTTTCCAAAAACAAGCTTCAAATCATGTTGAAATACAGAAATTGACACTTTTCCAAAAACAAGCTCCAAATCATGTTGAAATACAGAAATAAACACTTTTCCACAAACAAGCTCTAAATCATGTTTGATGCACTCTGGAAGTTAATTTTTTTTCAGTACCGTTTAATCAGGATGTTAGGAACACTGGACAGTTTTCAGCAAGTTGCAACATTGAAATACAGAAATAAACACTTTTCCAAAAACAAGCTCTAAATCATGTTGAAAAACAGAAATAAGCATTTTTCAAAAACAAACTTCAAATCATGTTGAAATACAGAAATTGACACTTTTCCAAAAACAAGCTCCAAATCATGTTGAAATACAGAAATAAACACTTTTCCATAAACAAGCTCTAAATCATGTTTGATGCACTCTGGAAGTAATTTTTTTTTTCAGTACTGTTTAATCAGGATGTTAGGAACACTGTGGACAGTTTTCAGCAAGTTGCAACATTGAAATACAGAAATAAACACTTTTCCAAAAACAAGCTCTAAATCATGTTGAAAAACAGAAATAAGCACTTTTCAAAAACAAGCTTCAAATCATGTTGAAATACAGAAATTGACACTTTTCCAAAAACAAGCTCCAAATCATGTTGAAATACAGAAATTGACACTTTTCCATAAACAAGCTCTAAATCATGTTTGATGCACTCTGTAAGTTAATTTTTTTTCAGTACTGTTTAATCAGGATGTTAGGAACACTGTGGACAGTTTTTAGCAAGTTGCAACATTGAAATACAGAAATAAACACTTTTCCAAAAACAAGCTCTAAATCTTGTTGAAAAACAGAAATAAGCACTTTTCAAAAACAAGCTTCAAATCATGTTGAAATACAGAAATTGACACTTTTCCAAAAACAAGCTTCAAATCATGTTGAAATACAGAAGTTGACACTTTTCCAAAAACAAGCTCCAAATCATGTTGAAATACAGAAATAAACACTTTTCCATAAACAAGCTCTAAATCATGTTTGATGCACTCTGGAAGTTAATTTTTTTTCAGTACCGTTTAATCAGGATGTTAGGAACACTGTGGACAGTTTTCAGCAAGTTGCAACATTGAAATACAGAAATAAACACTTTTCCAAAAACAAGCTCTAAATCATGTTGAAAAACAGAAATAAGCACTTTTCAAAAACAAGCTTCAAATCATGTTGAAATACAGAAATTGACACTTTTCCAAAAACAAGCTCCAAATCATGTTGAAATACAGAAATAAACACTTTTCCATAAACAAGCTCTAAATCATGTTTGATGCGCTCTGGAAGTAAAAAAATTTTCAGTACTGTTTAATCAGGATGTTAGGAACACTGTGGACAGTTTTCAGCAAGTTGCAACATTGAAATACAGAAATAAACACTTTTCCAAAAACAAGCTCTAAATCATGTTGAAAAACAGAAATAAGCACTTTTCAAAAACAAGCTTCAAATCATGTTGAAATACAGAAATAGACACTTTTCCAAAAACAAGCTTCAAATCATGTTGAAATACAGAAATTGACACTTTTCCAAAAACAAGCTCAAAAATCATGTTGAAATACAGAAATAAACACTTTTCCATAAACAAGCTCTAAATCATGTTTGATGCACTCTGGAAGTTAATTTTTTTTCAGTACTGTTTAATCAGGATGTTAGGAACACTGTGGACAGTTTTCAGCAAGTTGCAACATTGAAAAACAGAAATATGCACTTTTCAAAAACAAGCTTCAAATCATGTTGAAATACAGAAATTGACACTTTTCCAAAAACAAGCTCCAAATCATGTTGTAATACAGAAATAAAAACTTTTCCATAAACAAGCTCTAAATCATGTTTGATGCACTCTGGAAGTTAATTTTTTTTCAGTACTGTTTAATCAGGATGTTAGGAACACTGTGGACAGTTTTCAGCAAGTTGCAACATTGAAATACAGAAATAAACACTTTTCAAAAACAAGCTTCAAATCATGTTGAAATACAGAAATTGACACTTTTCCAAAAACAAGCTTCAAATCATGTTGAAATACAGAAATTGACACTTTTCCATAAACAAGCTCTAAATCATGTTGAAATACAGAAATAAACACTTTTCCATAAACATGCTCTAAATCATGTTTGATGCACTCTGGAAGTTATTTTTTTTCAGTACTGTTTAATCAGGATGTTAGGAACACTGTGGACAGTTTTCAGCAAGTTGCAACATTGAAATACTTAAATAAACACTTTTCCAAAAACAAGCTCTAAATCATGTTGAAATACAGAAATAAACACTTTTCCATAAACATGCTCTAAATCATGTTTGATGCACTCTGGAAGTTATTTTTTTTCAGTACTGTTTAATCAGGATGTTAGGAACACTGTGGACAGTTTTCAGCAAGTTGCAACATTGAAATACAGAAATAAACACTTTTCCAAAAACAAGCTTCAAATCATGTTGAAATACAGAAATTGACACTTTTCCAAAAACAAGCTCCAAATCATGTTGAAATACAGAAATAAACACTTTTCCATAAACAAGCTCTAAATCATGTTTGATGCACTCTGGAAGTTAATTTTTTTTCAGTACTGTTTAATCAGGATGTTAGGAACACTGTGGACAGTTTTCAGCAAGTTGCAACATTGAAATACAGAAATAAACACTTTTCCAAAAACAAGCTCTAAATCATGTTGAAATACAGAAATTAACACTTTTCCAAAAACAAGCTCCAAATCATGTTGAAATACAGAAATTGACACTTTTCCATAAACAAGCTCTAAATCATGTTTGATGCACTCTGGAAGTTAATTTTTTTTCAGTACTGTTTAATCAGGATGTTAGGAACACTGTGGACAGTTTTCAGCAAGTTGCAACATTGAAATACAGAAATAAACACTTTTCCAAAAACAAGCTCTAAATCTTGTTGAAAAACAGAAATAAGCACTTTTCAAAAACAAGCTTCAAATCATGTTGAAATACAGAAATTGACACTTTTCCAAAAACAAGCTTCAAATCATGTTGAAATACAGAAATTGACACTTTTCCAAAAACAAGCTCAAAAATCATGTTGAAATACAGAAATAAACACTTTTCCATAAACAAGCTCTAAATCATGTTTGATGCACTCTGGAAGTAATTTTTTTTCCAGTACTGTTTAATCAGGATGTTAGGAACACTGTGGACAGTTTTTAGCAAGTTGCAACATTGAAATACAGAAATAAACACTTTTCCAAAAACAAGCTTCAAATCATGTTGAAATACAGAAATTGACACTTTTCCAAAAACAAGCTCCAAATCATGTTGAAATACAGAAATAAACACTTTTCCACAAACAAGCTCTAAATCATGTTTGATGCACTCTGGAAGTTAATTTTTTTTCAGTACCGTTTAATCAGGATGTTAGGAACACTGGACAGTTTTCAGCAAGTTGCAACATTGAAATACAGAAATAAACACTTTTCCAAAAACAAGCTCTAAATCATGTTGAAAAACAGAAATAAGCATTTTTCAAAAACAAACTTCAAATCATGTTGAAATACAGAAATTGACACTTTTCCAAAAACAAGCTCCAAATCATGTTGAAATACAGAAATAAACACTTTTCCATAAACAAGCTCTAAATCATGTTTGATGCACTCTGGAAGTAATTTTTTTTTTCAGTACTGTTTAATCAGGATGTTAGGAACACTGTGGACAGTTTTCAGCAAGTTGCAACATTGAAATACAGAAATAAACACTTTTCCAAAAACAAGCTCTAAATCATGTTGAAAAACAGAAATAAGCACTTTTCAAAAACAAGCTTCAAATCATGTTGAAATACAGAAATTGACACTTTTCCAAAAACAAGCTCCAAATCATGTTGAAATACAGAAATTGACACTTTTCCATAAACAAGCTCTAAATCATGTTTGATGCACTCTGTAAGTTAATTTTTTTTCAGTACTGTTTAATCAGGATGTTAGGAACACTGTGGACAGTTTTTAGCAAGTTGCAACATTGAAATACAGAAATAAACACTTTTCCAAAAACAAGCTCTAAATCTTGTTGAAAAACAGAAATAAGCACTTTTCAAAAACAAGCTTCAAATCATGTTGAAATACAGAAATTGACACTTTTCCAAAAACAAGCTTCAAATCATGTTGAAATACAGAAGTTGACACTTTTCCAAAAACAAGCTCCAAATCATGTTGAAATACAGAAATAAACACTTTTCCATAAACAAGCTCTAAATCATGTTTG
Source organism: Salvelinus fontinalis (assembly GCF_029448725.1). Taxonomy (NCBI): domain Eukaryota; kingdom Metazoa; phylum Chordata; class Actinopteri; order Salmoniformes; family Salmonidae; genus Salvelinus; species Salvelinus fontinalis. Next base: position 200,665 of record NW_026600487.1, read on the forward strand.
ATGCACTCTGGAAGTTAATTTTTTTTCAGTACCGTTTAATCAGGATGTTAGGAACACTGTGGACAGTTTTCAGCAAGTTGCAACATTGAAATACAGAAATAAACACTTTTCCAAAAACAAGCTCTAAATCATGTTGAAAAACAGAAATAAGCACTTTTCAAAAACAAGCTTCAAATCATGTTGAAATACAGAAATTGACACTTTTCCAAAAACAAGCTCCAAATCATGTTGAAATACAGAAATAAACACTTTTCCATAAACAAGCTCTAAATCATGTTTGATGCGCTCTGGAAGTAAAAAAATTTTCAGTACTGTTTAATCAGGATGTTAGGAACACTGTGGACAGTTTTCAGCAAGTTGCAACATTGAAATACAGAAATAAACACTTTTCCAAAAACAAGCTCTAAATCATGTTGAAAAACAGAAATAAGCACTTTTCAAAAACAAGCTTCAAATCATGTTGAAATACAGAAATAGACACTTTTCCAAAAACAAGCTCCAAATCATGTTGAAATACAGAAATTGACACTTTTCCATAAACAAGCTCTAAATCATGTTTGATGCACTCTGGAAGTTAATTTTTTTTCAGTACTGTTTAATCAGGATGTTAGGAACACTGTGGACAGTTTTCAGCAAGTTGCAACATGGAAATACAGAAATAAACACTCTTCCAAAAACAAGCTCTAAATCATGTTGAAAAACAGAAATAAGCACTTTTCAAAAACAAGCTTCAAATCATGTTGAAATACAGATATTGACACTTTTCCAAAAACAAGCTCCAAATCATGTTGAAATACAGAAATTGACACTTTTCCATAAACAAGCTCTAAATCATGTTTGATGCACTCTGGAAGTTAATTTTTTTTCAGTACTGTTTAATCAGGATGTTAGGAACACTGTGGACAGTTTTCAGCAAGTTGCAACATTGAAATACAGAAATAAACACTTTTCCAAAAACAAGCTCTAAATCATGTTGAAATACAGAAATAAACACTTTTCCATAAACATGCTCTAAATCATGTTTGATGCACTCTGGAAGTTATTTTTTTTCAGTACTGTTTAATCAGGATGTTAGGAACACTGTGGACAGTTTTCAGCAAGTTGCAACATTGAAATACAGAAATAAACACTTTTCCAAAAACAAGCTCCAAATCATGTTGAAATACAGAAATAAACACTTTTCCATAAACAAGCTCTAAATCATGTTTGATGCACTCTGGAAGTTAATTTTTTTTCAGTACCGTTTAATCAGGATGTTAGGAACACTGTGGACAGTTTTCAGCAAGTTGCAACATTGAAATACAGAAATAAACACTTTTCCAAAAACAAGCTCTAAATCATGTTGAAAAACAGAAATAAGCATTTTTCAAAAACAAACTTCAAATCATGTTGACATACAGAAATTGACACTTTTCCAAAAACAAGCTCCAAATCATGTTGAAATACAGAAATAAACACTTTTCCATAAACAAGCTCTAAATCATGTTTGATGCGCTCTGGAAGTAAAATTTTTTTCAGTACTGTTTAATCAGGATGTTAGGAACACTGTGGACAGTTTTCAGCAAGTTGCAACATTGAAATACAGAAATAAACACTTTTCCAAAAACAAGCTCTAAATCATGTTGAAATACAGAAATAAACACTTTTCCATAAACATGCTCTAAATCATGTTTGATGCACTCTGGAAGTTATTTTTTTCAGTACTGTTTAATCAGGATGTTAGGAACACTGTGGACAGTTTTCAGCAAGTTGCAACATTGAAATACAGAAATAAACACTTTTCCAAAAACAAGCTCTAAATCATGTTGAAATACAGAAATAAACACTTTTCCAAAAACAAGCTCTAAATCATGTTGAAATACAGAAATTAACACTTTTCCAAAAACAAGCTCCAAATCATGTTGAAATACAGAAATTGACACTTTTCCATAAACAAGCTCTAAATCATGTTTGATGCACTCTGGAAGTTAATTTTTTTTCAGTACTGTTTAATCAGGATGTTAGGAACACTGTGGACAGTTTTCAGCAAGTTGCAACATTGAAATACAGAAATAAACACTTTTCCAAAAACAAGCTCTAAATCATGTTGAAAAACAGAAATAAGCACTTTTCAAAAACAAGCTTCAAATCATGTTGAAATACAGAAATTGACACTTTTCCAAAAACAAGCTCCAAATCATGTTGAAATACAGAAATAGACACTTTTCCATAAACAAGCTCTAAATCATGTTTGATGCAGTCTGGAAGTTAATTTTTTTTCAGTACTGTTTAATCAGGATGTTAGGAACACTGTGGACAGTTTTCAGCAAGTTGCAACATTGAAATACAGAAATAAACACTTTTCCAAAAACAAGCTCTAAATCATGTTGAAAAACAGAAATAAGCACTTTTCAAAAACAAGCTTCAAATCATGTTGAAATACAGATATTGACACTTTTCCAAAAACAAGCTCCAAATCATGTTGAAATACAGAAATTGACACTTTTCCATAAACAAGCTCTAAATCATGTTTGATGCACTCTGGAAGTTAATTTTTTTTCAGTACTGTTTAATCAGGATGTTAGGAACACTGTGGACAGTTTTCAGCAAGTTGCAACATTGAAAAACAGAAATAAGCACTTTTCAAAAACAAGCTTCAAATCATGTTGAAATACAGAAATTGACACTTTTCCAAAAACAAGCTCCAAATCATGTTGAAATACAGAAATAAAAACTTTTCCATAAACAAGCTCTAAATCATGTTTGATGCAGTCTGGAAGTTAATTTTTTTTCAGTACTGTTTAATCAGGATGTTAGGAACACTGTGGACAGTTTTCAGCAAGTTGCAACATTGAAATACAGAAATAAACACTTTTCCAAAAACAAGCTCTAAATCATGTTGAAATACAGAAATAAACACTTTTCCAAAAACAAGCTCTAAATCATGTTGAAATACAGAAATTAACACTTTTCCAAAAACAAGCTCCAAATCATGTTGAAATACAGAAATTGACACTTTTCCATAAACAAGCTCTAAATCATGTTTGATGCACTCTGGAAGTTAATTTTTTTTCAGTACTGTTTAATCAGGATGTTAGGAACACTGTGGACAGTTTTCAGCAAGTTGCAACATTGAAATACAGAAATAAACACTTTTCCAAAAACAAGCTCTAAATCATGTTGAAAAACAGAAATAAGCACTTTTCCATAAACAAGCTCTAAATCATGTTTGATGCACTCTGGAAGTTAATTTTTTTTCAGTACTGTTTAATCAGGATGTTAGGAACACTGTGGACAGTTTTCAGCAAGTTGCAACATTGAAATACAGAAATAAGCACTTTTCCAAAAACAAGCTTCAAATCATGTTGAAATACAGAAATTGACACTTTTCCAAAAACAAGCTCCAAATCATGTTGAAATACAGAAATAAAAACTTTTCCATAAACAAGCTCTAAATCATGTTTGATGCACTCTGGAAGTTAATTTTTTTTCAGTACTGTTTAATCAGGATGTTAGGAACACTGTGGACAGTTTTCAGCAAGTTGCAACATTGAAATACAGAAATAAACACTTTTCCAAAAACAAGCTCTAAATCATGTTGAAATACAGAAGAAAACACTTTTCCAAAAACAAGCTCTAAATCATGTTGAAATACAGAAATGAACACTTTTCCAAAAACAAGCTCCAAATCATGTTGAAATACAGAAATTGACACTTTTCCATAAACAAGCTCTAAATCATGTTTGATGCACTCTGGAAGTGAATTTTTTTTCAGTACTGTTTAATCAGGATGTTAGGAACACTGTGGACAGTTTTTAGCAAGTTGCAACATTGAAATACAGAAATAAACACTTTTCCAAAAACAAGCTTCAAATCATGTTGAAATACAGAAATTGACACTTTTCCAAAAACAAGCTCTAAATCATGTTGAAATACAGAAATTAACACTTTTCCAAAAACAAGCTCCAAATCATGTTGAAATACAGAAATTGACACTTTTCCATAAACAAGCTCTAAATCATGTTTGATGCACTCTGGAAGTTAATTTTTTTTCAGTACTGTTTAATCAGGATGTTAGGAACACTGTGGACAGTTTTCAGCAAGTTGCAACATTGAAATACAGAAATAAACACTTTTCCAAAAACAAGCTCTAAATCATGTTGAAATACAGAAATAAACACTTTTCCGAAAACAAGCTCTAAATCATGTTGAAATACAGAAATTAACACTTTTCCAAAAACAAGCTCTAAATCATGTTGAAAAACAGAAATAAGCACTTTTCAAAAACAAGCTTCAAATCATGTTGAAATACAGATATTGACACTTTTCCAAAAACAAGCTCCAAATCATGTTGAAATACAGAAATTGACACTTTTCCATAAACAAGCTCTAAATCATGTTTGATGCACTCTGGAAGTTAATTTTTTTTCAGTACTGTTTAATCAGGATGTTAGGAACACTGTGGACAGTTTTCAGCAAGTTGCAACATTGAAATACAGAAATAAGCACTTTTCCAAAAACAAGCTTCAAATCATGTTGAAATACAGAAATTGACACTTTTCCAAAAACAAGCTCCAAATCATGTTGAAATACAGAAATAAAAACTTTTCCATAAACAAGCTCTAAATCATGTTTGATGCACTCTGGAAGTTAATTTTTTTTCAGTACTGTTTAATCAGGATGTTAGGAACACTGTGGACAGTTTTCAGCAAGTTGCAACATTGAAATACAGAAATAAACACTTTTCCAAAAACAAGCTCTAAATCATGTTGAAATACAGAAGAAAACACTTTTCCAAAAACAAGCTCTAAATCATGTTGAAATACAGAAATGAACACTTTTCCAAAAACAAGCTCCAAATCATGTTGAAATACAGAAATTGACACTTTTCCATAAACAAGCTCTAAATCATGTTTGATGCACTCTGGAAGTTATTTTTTTTTCAGTACTGTTTAATCAGGATGTTAGGAACACTGTGGACAGTTTTCAGCAAGTTGCAACATTGAAATACAGAAATAAACACTTTTCCAAAAACAAGCTCTAAATCATGTTGAAAAACAGAAATAAGCACTTTTCAAAAACAAGCTTCAAATCATGTTGAAATACAGAAATTGACACTTTTCCAAAAACAAGCTCCAAATCATGTTGAAATACAGAAATTGACACTTTTCCATAAACAAGCTCTAAATCATGTTTGATGCACTCTGGAAGTTAATTTTTTTTCAGTACTGTTTAATCAGGATGTTAGGAACACTGTGGACAGTTTTCAGCAAGTTGCAACATTGAAATACAGAAATAAACACTTTTCCAAAAACAAGCTCTAAATCATGTTGAAATACAGAAATAAACACTTTTCCATAAACAAGCTCTAAATCATGTTTGATGCACTCTGGAAGTTAATTTTTTTTCAGTACTGTTTAATCAGGATGTTAGGAACACTGTGGACAGTTTTCAGCAAGTTGCAACATTGAAATACAGAAATAAACACTTTTCCAAAAACAAGCTCTAAATCATGTTGAAAAACAGAAATAAGCACTTTTCAAAAACAAGCTTCAAATCATGTTGAAATACAGAAATTGACACTTTTCCAAAAACAAGCTCCAAATCATGTTGAAATACAGAAATAAACACTTTTCCATAAACAAGCTCTAAATCATGTTTGATGCACTCTGGAAGTTAATTTTTTTTCAGTACTGTTTAATCAGGATGTTAGGAACACTGTGGACAGTTTTCAGCAAGTTGCAACATTGAAATACAGAAATAAACACTTTTCCAAAAACAAGCTTCAAATCATGTTGAAATACAGAAATTGACACTTTTCCAAAAACAAGCTCCAAATCATGTTGAAATACAGAAATAAAAACTTTTCCATAAACAAGCTCTAAATCATGTTTGATGCACTCTGGAAGTTAATTTTTTTTCAGTACTGTTTAATCAGGATGTTAGGAACACTGTGGACAGTTTTCAGCAAGTTGCAACATTGAAATACAGAAATAAACACTTTTCCAAAAACAAACTCTAAATCATGTTGAAAAACAGAAATAAGCACTTTTCAAAAACAAGCTTCAAATCATGTTGAAATACAGAAATTGACACTTTTCCAAAAACAAGCTCCAAATCATGTTGAAATACAGAAATTGACACTTTTCCATAAACAAGCTCTAAATCATGTTGAAATACAGAAATAAACACTTTTCCATAAACATGCTCTAAATCATGTTTGATGCACTCTGGAAGTTAATTTTTTTTCAGTACTGTTTAATCAGGATGTTAGGAACACTGTGGACAGTTTTCAGCAAGTTGCAACATTGAAATACTGAAATAAACACTTTTCCAAAAACAAGCTCTAAATCATGTTGAAATACAGAAATAGACACTTTTCCATAAACATGCTCTAAATCATGTTTGATGCACTCTGGAAGTTAATTTTTTTTCAGTACTGTTTAATCAGGATGTTAGGAACACTGTGGACAGTTTTCAGCAAGTTGCAACATTGAAATACAGAAATAAACACTTTTCCAAAAACAAGCTTCAAATCATGTTGAAATACAGAAATTGACACTTTTCCAAAAACAAGCTCCAAATCATGTTGAAATACAGAAATAAACACTTTTCCATAAACAAGCTCTAAATCATGTTTGATGCACTCTGGAAGTTAATTTTTTTTCAGTACTGTTTAATCAGGATGTTAGGAACACTGTGGACAGTTTTCAGCAAGTTGCAACATTGAAATACAGAAATAAACACTTTTCCAAAAACAAGCTCTAAATCATGTTGAAATACAGAAATTAACACTTTTCCAAAAACAAGCTCCAAATCATGTTGAAATACAGAAATGAACACTTTTCCATAAACAAGCTCTAAATCATGTTTGATGCACTCTGGAAGTTAATTTTTTTTCAGTACTGTTTAATCAGGATGTTAGGAACACTGTGGACAGTTTTCAGCAAGTTGCAACATTGAAATACAGAAATAAACACTTTTCCAAAAACAAGCTCTAAATCATGTTGAAATACAGAAATAAACACTTTTCCAAAAACAAGCTCTAAATCATGTTGAAATACAGAAATTAACACTTTTCCAAAAACAAGCTCCAAATCATGTTGAAATACAGAAATAAACACTTTTCCATAAACAAGCTCTAAATCATGTTTGATGCACTCTGGAAGTTAATTTTTTTTCAGTACTGTTTAATCAGGATGTTAGGAACACTGTGGACAGTTTTCAGCAAGTTGCAACATTGAAATACAGAAATAAACACTTTTCCAAAAACAAGCTTCAAATCATGTTGAAATACAGAAATTGACACTTTTCCAAAAACAAGCTCCAAATCATGTTGAAATACAGAAATAAACACTTTTCCATAAACAAGCTCTAAATCATGTTTGATGCACTCTGGAAGTTAATTTTTTTTCAGTACTGTTTAATCAGGATGTTAGGAACACTGTGACAGTTTTCAGCAAGTTGCAACATTGAAATACAGAAATAAACACTTTTCCAAAAACAAGCTCTAAATCATGTTGAAATACAGAAATAAACACTTTTCCAAAAACAAGCTCTCAAATCATGTTGAAATACAGAAATTGACACTTTTCCAAAAACAAGCTCCAAATCATGTTGAAATACAGAAATTGACACTTTTCCATAAACAAGCTCTAAATCATGTTTGATGCACTCTGGAAGTTAATTTTTTTTCAGTACTGTTTAATCAGGATGTTAGGAACACTGTGGACAGTTTTCAGCAAGTTGCAACATTGAAATACAGAAATAAACACTTTTCCAAAAACAAGCTCTAAATCATGTTGAAATACAGAAATAAACACTTTTCCAAAAACAAGCTCAAATCATGTTGAAATACAGAAATTGACACTTTTCCAAAAACAAGCTCCAAATCATGTTGAAATACAGAAATTGACACTTTTCCATAAACAAGCTCTAAATCATGTTTGATGCACTCTGGAAGTTAATTTTTTTTCAGTACTGTTTAATCAGGATGTTAGGAACACTGTGGACAGTTTTTAGCAAGTTGCAACATTGAAATACAGAAATAAACACTTTTCCAAAAACAAGCTCTAAATCTTGTTGAAAAACAGAAATAAGCACTTTTCAAAAACAAGCTTCAAATCATGTTGAAATACAGAAATTGACACTTTTCCAAAAACAAGCTTCAAATCATGTTGAAATACAGAAATTGACACTTTTCCAAAAACAAGCTCCAAATCATGTTGAAATACAGAAATAAACACTTTTCCATAAACAAGCTCTAAATCATGTTTGATGCACTCTGGAAGTTAATTTTTTTTCAGTACTGTTTAATCAGGATGTTAGGAACACTGTGGACAGTTTTCAGCAAGTTGCAACATTGAAATACAGAAATAAACACTTTTCCAAAAACAAGCTCTAAATCATGTTGAAATACAGAAATAACACTTTTCCAAAAACAAGCTCTCAAATCATGTTGAAATACAGAAATTGACACTTTTCCAAAAACAAGCTCCAAATCATGTTGAAATACAGAAATAAACACTTTTCCATAAACAAGCTCTAAATCATGTTTGATGCGCTCTGGAAGTTAATTTTTTTTCAGTACTGTTTAATCAGGATGTTAGGAACACTGTGGACAGTTTTCAGCAAGTTGCAACATTGAAATACAGAAATAAACACTTTTCCAAAAACAAGCTCTAAATCATGTTGAAAAACAGAAATAAGCACTTTTCAAAAACAAGCTTCAAATCATGTTGAAATACAGAAATTAGACACTTTTCCAAAAACAAGCTCCAAATCATGTTGAAATACAGAAATTGACACTTTTCCATAAACAAGCTCTAAATCATGTTTGATGCACTCTGGAAGTTAATTTTTTTTCAGTACTGTTTAATCAGGATGTTAGGAACACTGTGGACAGTTTTCAGCAAGTTGCAACATTGAAATACAGAAATAAACACTCTTCCAAAAACAAGCTCTAAATCATGTTGAAAAACAGAAATAAGCACTTTTCAAAAACAAGCTTCAAATCATGTTGAAATACAGAAATTGACACTTTTCCAAAAACAAGCTCCAAATCATGTTGAAATACAGAAATTGACACTTTTCCATAAACAAGCTCTAAATCATGTTTGATGCACTCTGGAAGTTAATTTTTTTTCAGTACTGTTTAATCAGGATGTTAGGAACACTGTGGACAGTTTTCAGCAAGTTGCAACATTGAAATACAGAAATAAACACTTTTCCAAAAACAAGCTCTAAATCATGTTGAAATACAGAAATAAACACTTTTCCATAAACAAGCTCTAAATCATGTTTGATGCACTCTGGAAGTTATTTTTTTTCAGTACTGTTTAATCAGGATGTTAGGAACACTGTGGACAGTTTTCAGCAAGTTGCAACATTGAAATACAGAAATAAACACTTTTCCAAAAACAAGCTCCAAATCATGTTGAAATACAGAAATAAACACTTTTCCATAAACAAGCTCTAAATCATGTTTGATGCACTCTGGAAGTTAATTTTTTTTCAGTACTGTTTAATCAGGATGTTAGGAACACTGTGGACAGTTTTCAGCAAGTTGCAACATTGAAATACAGAAATAAACACTTTTCCAAAAACAAGCTCTAAATCATGTTGAAATACAGAAATAACACTTTTCCAAAAACAAGCTCCAAATCATGTTGAAATACAGAAATAAACACTTTTCCATAAACAAGCTCTAAATCATGTTTGATGCACTCTGGAAGTTAATTTTTTTTCAGTACTGTTTAATCAGGATGTTAGGAACACTGTGGACAGTTTTCAGCAAGTTGCAACATTGAAATACAGAAATAAACACTTTTCCAAAAACAAGCTTCAAATCATGTTGAAATACAGAAATCGACACTTTTCCAAAAACAAGCTCCAAATCATGTTGAAATACAGAAATAAACACTTTTCCATAAACAAGCTCTAAATCATGTTTGATGCACTCTGGAAGTTAATTTTTTTTCAGTACTGTTTAATCAGGATGTTAGGAACACTGTGGACAGTTTTCAGCAAGTTGCAACATTGAAATACAGAAATAAACACTTTTCCAAAAACAAGCTCCAAATCATGTTGAAATACAGAAATAAACACTTTTCCAAAAACAAGCTCTAAATCATGTTGAAATACAGAAATTAACACTTTTCCAAAAACAAGCTCCAAATCATGTTGAAATACAGAAATAAACACTTTTCCATAAACAAGCTCTAAATCATGTTTGATGCACTCTGGAAGTTAATTTTTTTTCAGTACTGTTTAATCAGGATGTTAGGAACACTGTGGACAGTTTTCAGCAAGTTGCAACATTGAAATACAGAAATAAACACTTTTCCAAAAACAAGCTCTAAATCATGTTGAAAAACAGAAATAAGCACTTTTCAAAAACAAGCTTCAAATCATGTTGAAATACAGAAATTGACACTTTTCCAAAAACAAGCTCCAAATCATGTTGAAATACAGAAATAAACACTTTTCCATAAACAAGCTCTAAATCATGTTTGATGCACTCTGGAAGTTAATTTTTTTTCAGTACTGTTTAATCAGGATGTTAGGAACACTGTGGACAGTTTTCAGCAAGTTGCAACATTGAAATACAGAAATAAACACTTTTCCAAAAACAAGCTCTAAATCATGTTGAAATACAGAAATAAACACTTTTCCAAAAACAAGCTCTAAATCATGTTGAAATACAGAAATTAACACTTTTCCAAAAACAAGCTCCAAATCATGTTGAAATACAGAAATTGACACTTTTCCATAAACAAGCTCTAAATCATGTTTGATGCACTCTGGAAGTTAATTTTTTTTCAGTACTGTTTAATCAGGATGTTAGGAACACTGTGGACAGTTTTCAGCAAGTTGCAACATTGAAATACAGAAATAAACACTTTTCCAAAAACAAGCTTCAAATCATGTTGAAATACAGAAATTGACACTTTTCCAAAAACAAGCTCCAAATCATGTTGAAATACAGAAATAAACACTTTTCCATAAACAAGCTCTAAATCATGTTTGATGCACTCTGGAAGTTAATTTTTTTTCAGTACTGTTTAATCAGGATGTTAGGAACACTGTGGACAGTTTTCAGCAAGTTGCAACATTGAAATACAGAAATAAACACTTTTCCAAAAACAAGCTCTAAATCATGTTGAAATACAGAAATAAACACTTTTCCAAAAACAAGCTCTAAATCATGTTGAAATACAGAAATTAACACTTTTCCAAAAACAAGCTCCAAATCATGTTGAAATACAGAAATTGACACTTTTCCATAAACAAGCTCTAAATCATGTTTGATGCACTCTGGAAGTTAATTTTTTTTCAGTACTGTTTAATCAGGATGTTAGGAACACTGTGGACAGTTTTCAGCAAGTTGCAACATTGAAATACAGAAATAAACACTTTTCCAAAAACAAGCTCTAAATCATGTTGAAATACAGAAATAACACTTTTCCAAAAACAAGCTCAAATCATGTTGAAATACAGAACACTCCCGCCACATGTTGAAATACAGAAATTGAACACTTTTCCAAAAACAAGCTCCAAATCATGTTGAAATACAGAAATTGACACTTTTCCATAAACAAGCTCTAAATCATGTTTGATGCACTCTGGAAGTTAATTTTTTTTCAGTACTGTTTAATCAGGATGTTAGGAACACTGTGGACAGTTTTCAGCAAGTTGCAACATTGAAATACAGAAATAAACACTTTTCCAAAAACAAGCTCTAAATCATGTTGAAATACAGAAGAAAACACTTTTCCAAAAACAAGCTCTAAATCATGTTGAAATACAGAAATTGACACTTTTCCAAAAACAAGCTCCAAATCATGTTGAAATACAGAAATTGACACTTTTCCATAAACAAGCTCTAAATCATGTTTGATGCACTCTGGAAGTTATTTTTTTTCAGTACTGTTTAACCTCTACAGAGTACCTAACCCGGATCCGGGATCCCCCCCACCCCCCCACACACTGATTAGCATAGCTAGCATAGCTTCACAAGTAGATAGTAGCATCTAAATATCATTAAATCACAAGTCCAAGACACCAGATGAAAGATACAGATCTTGTGAATAAAGCCACCATTTCAGATTTTTAAAATGTTTTACAGGGAAGACAAAATATGTAAAGATGTAAATCTATTAGCTAAAAACACATTAGCATAATCCACCATCTTTTATTTGTCCACCAACACCAGTAGCTATCACCAATTCGGCTAAACTAAGATATTTATAGCCCCTAACCAAGAAAAAAACTCATCAGATGACAGTCTGATAACATATTTATGGTATGGGATAGGTTTTGTTAGAAAAATGTGCATATTTCAGGTAGCTGACATAGTTTACAATTGCACCCACCGTCACAAATGGACTAGAATAATTACAATGAGCAACGTGTTTACCTAACTACTAATCATCAAACATTTCGTAAAAATACACAGCATACACTAATCGAAAGACACAGATCCTGTGAATACAGACAATATTTCAGATTTTCTAAGTGTCTTACAGCGAAAACACAATAAATCGTTATATTAGCATAGCACATAGCACATAGCAGCCCAGCATTGATTCTAGCCAAAGTGAGCGATAAAAGTCAACATCGCCAAAATATATTAATTTTTTCACTAACCTTCTCAGAATTCTTCCGATGACACTCCTGTAACATCATTTTACAATATACATATACAGTTTGTTCGAAAAGGTGCATATTTAGCCATACAAAACCGTGGTTACACAATGAAAATAGTAGCAAAACAAGCCTGAAAATGTCGGTCGCCATCTTTCAGAGTGATCTAGTTTAATTAATAGCTAATCATATACTTGACTAAAAAATACAGGGTTTACAGGAATCGAAAGACAAATTAGTTCTTAATGCAACCGCTGATTTACATTTTTAAAATTATCCTTACTTTTCAATACAGGGTTCGCCAAGTGAAGCTATACCAAACAAAATGGCGAAATATGCGTTTAAAATATTTCGACAGAAACACGATTTATCATATTAAATATTGCTTACTTTGAGCTGTTCTTCCATCAGATTCTTGGGCAATGTATCCTTTCTATGTTATAAACGTCTTTTGGTCGATAGATGTCCTCTGTCCTTCGAAATGTCCACCACCAACGACCGACACCCCAAAACGTGTCCAAAGTTTCAGAGTGCACAACAAATAAATTCCTCAAAATCGCACTAAACGGATATAAATTGCTATAAAACGGTTCAAATTAACTACATTATGATGTTTTTAACACCTATAACGAGTAAAACATGACCGGAGAAAAATTGCTGGTTAGAAAACGATTTGGAACGAGGCAGGTCCGATGTCCTTCACGCTTCAGGCGCACGACGAGAAAGGGCGGTCTCTATACATTTTGGTCTTTTATAATGGCTGTGAATGTCCCATCGATTCCATTGAAAACGTGATGACGTACAGACACCCAGAGGAAGACGTAGGCAGTGTCGGTTTCTTCATAGCATTCACTGTCGCCTTAAAAACAGACCCCAGATCAGAGGTAAAAATTTCTGAAATCTGAACCCTGTCATGAAAAGTGCTGTAGAAATTGTTCTGTACCACTCAGAGACAAAATTTCAACTTCTATAGAAACTAGAAGGTGTTTTCTATCCAATAATAACAATAATATGCATATTGTACGATCAAGAATTTAGCACGAGGCAGTTTAATTTGGAGACACAAATATGCTAATGCGGAACAGCACCCCCTATAGTTCCAAGAAGTTAATCAGGATGTTAGGAACACTGTGGACAGTTTTCAGCAAGTTGCAACATTGAAATACAGAAATAAACACTTTTCCAAAAACAAGCTTCAAATCATGTTGAAATACAGAAATAAACACTTTTCCATAAACATGCTCTAAATCATGTTTGATGCACTCTGGAAGTTATTTTTTTTCAGTACTGTTTAATCAGGATGTTAGGAACACTGTGGACAGTTTTCAGCAAGTTGCAACATTGAAATACTTAAATAAACACTTTTCCAAAAACAAGCTCTAAATCATGTTGAAATACAGAAATAAACACTTTTCCATAAACAAGCTCTAAATCATGTTTGATGCACTCTGGAAGTTAATTTTTTTTCAGTACTGTTTAATCAGGATGTTAGGAACACTGTGGACAGTTTTCAGCAAGTTGCAACATTGAAATACAGAAATAAACACTTTTCCAAAAACAAGCTCTAAATCATGTTGAAATACAGAAATAAACACTTTTCCAAAAACAAGCTCCAAATCATGTTGAAATACAGAAATAAACACTTTTCCAAAAACAAGCTCCAAATCATGTTGAAATACAGAAATAAACACTTTTCCATAAACAAGCTCTAAATCATGTTTGATGCACTCTGGAAGTTAATTTTTTTTCAGTACTGTTTAATCAGGATGTTAGGAACACTGTGGACAGTTTTCAGCAAGTTGCAACATTGAAATACAGAAATAAACACTTTTCCAAAAACAAGCTTCAAATCATGTTGAAATACAGAAATCGACACTTTTCCAAAAACAAGCTCCAAATCATGTTGAAATACAGAAATAAACACTTTTCCATAAACAAGCTCTAAATCATGTTTGATGCACTCTGGAAGTTAATTTTTTTTCAGTACTGTTTAATCAGGATGTTAGGAACACTGTGGACAGTTTTCAGCAAGTTGCAACATTGAAATACAGAAATAAACACTTTTCCAAAAACAAGCTCTAAATCATGTTGAAAAACAGAAATAAGCACTTTTCAAAAACAAGCTTCAAATCATGTTGAAATACAGAAATTGACACTTTTCCAAAAACAAGCTCCAAATCATGTTGAAATACAGAAATTGACACTTTTCCATAAACAAGCTCTAAATCATGTTTGATGCACTCTGGAAGTTAATTTTTTTTCAGTACTGTTTAATCAGGATGTTAGGAACACTGTGGACAGTTTTCAGCAAGTTGCAACATTGAAATACAGAAATAAACACTTTTCCAAAAACAAGCTCTAAATCATGTTGAAATACAGAAATAAACACTTTTCCATAAACAAGCTCTAAATCATGTTTGATGCACTCTGGAAGTTATTTTTTTTCAGTACTGTTTAATCAGGATGTTAGGAACACTGTGGACAGTTTTCAGCAAGTTGCAACATTGAAATACAGAAATAAACACTTTTCCAAAAACAAGCTCTAAATCATGTTGAAATACAGAAATAAACACTTTTCCAAAAACAAGCTCTAAAATCATGTTGAAATACAGAAATTGACACTTTTCCAAAAACAAGCTCCAAATCATGTTGAAATACAGAAATAAACACTTTTCCATAAACAAGCTCTAAATCATGTTTGATGCGCTCTGGAAGTTAATTTTTTTTCAGTACTGTTTAATCAGGATGTTAGGAACACTGTGGACAGTTTTCAGCAAGTTGCAACATTGAAATACAGAAATAAACACTTTTCCAAAAACAAGCTCTAAATCATGTTGAAATACAGAAATAAACACTTTTCCAAAAACAAGCTCTAAATCATGTTGAAATACAGAAATTAGACACTTTTCCAAAAACAAGCTCCAAATCATGTTGAAATACAGAAATTGACACTTTTCCATAAACAAGCTCTAAATCATGTTTGATGCACTCTGGAAGTTAATTTTTTTTCAGTACTGTTTAATCAGGATGTTAGGAACACTGTGGACAGTTTTCAGCAAGTTGCAACATTGAAATACAGAAATAAACACTTTTCCAAAAACAAGCTCTAAATCATGTTGAAAAACAGAAATAAGCACTTTTCAAAAACAAGCTTCAAATCATGTTGAAATACAGAAATTGACACTTTTCCAAAAACAAGCTCCAAATCATGTTGAAATACAGAAATAAACACTTTTCCATAAACAAGCTCTAAATCATGTTTGATGCACTCTGGAAGGTAATTTTTTTTCAGTACTGTTTAATCAGGATGTTAGGAACACTGTGGACAGTTTTCAGCAAGTTGCAACATTGAAATACAGAAATAAACACTTTTCCAAAAACAAGCTCTAAATCATGTTGAAATACAGAAATAAACACTTTTCCATAAACAAGCTCTAAATCATGTTTGATGCACTCTGGAAGTAATTTTTTTTCAGTACTGTTTAATCAGGATGTTAGGAACACTGTGGACAGTTTTCAGCAAGTTGCAACATTGAAATACAGAAATTAACACTTTTCCAAAAACAAGCTCCAAATCATGTTGAAATACAGAAATTGACACTTTTCCATAAACAAGCTCTAAATCATGTTTGATGCACTCTGGAAGTTAATTTTTTTTCAGTACTGTTTAATCAGGATGTTAGGAACACTGTGGACAGTTTTCAGCAAGTTGCAACATTGAAATACAGAAATAAACACTTTTCCAAAAACAAGCTCTTATTCATGTTGAAATACAGAAATAAGCACTTTTTCCAAAAACAAGCTCTCAAATCATGTTGAAATACAGAAATTGACACTTTTCCAAAAACAAGCTCCAAATCATGTTGAAATACAGAAATAAACACTTTTCCATAAACAAGCTCTAAATCATGTTTGATGCACTCTGGAAGTTATTTTTTTCAGTACTGTTTAATCAGGATGTTAGGAACACTGTGGACAGTTTTCAGCAAGTTGCAACATTGAAATACAGAAATAAACACTTTTCCAAAAACAAGCTTCAAATCATGTTGAAATACAGAAATTGACACTTTTCCAAAAACAAGCTCCAAATCATGTTGAAATACAGAAATAAACACTTTTCCATAAACAAGCTCTAAATCATGTTTGATGCACTCTGGAAGTTATTTTTTTTCAGTACTGTTTAATCAGGATGTTAGGAACACTGTGGACAGTTTTCAGCAAGTTGCAACATTGAAATACAGAAATAAACACTTTTCCAAAAACAAGCTCTAAATCATGTTGAAATACAGAAATAAACACTTTTCCAAAAACAAGCTCTAAATCATGTTGAAATACAGAAATTAACACTTTTCCAAAAACAAGCTCTAAATCTTGTTGAAAAACAGAAATAAGCACTTTTCAAAAACAAGCTTCAAATCATGTTGAAATACAGAAATTGACACTTTTCCAAAAACAAGCTTCAAATCATGTTGAAATACAGAAATTGACACTTTTCCAAAAACAAGCTCCAAATCATGTTGAAATACAGAAATAAACACTTTTCCATAAACAAGCTCTAAATCATGTTTGATGCACTCTGGAAGTTAATTTTTTTTCAGTACTGTTTAATCAGGATGTTAGGAACACTGTGGACAGTTTTCAGCAAGTTGCAACATTGAAATACAGAAATAAACACTTTTCCAAAAACAAGCTCTAAATCATGTTGAAAAACAGAAATAAGCATTTTTCAAAAACAAACTTCAAATCATGTTGAAATACAGAAATTGACACTTTTCCAAAAACAAGCTCCAAATCATGTTGAAATACAGAAATAAACACTTTTCCATAAACAAGCTCTAAATCATGTTTGATGCACTCTGGAAGTAATTTTTTTTCAGTACTGTTTAATCAGGATGTTAGGAACACTGTGGACAGTTTTCAGCAAGTTGCAACATTGAAATACAGAAATAAACACTTTTCCAAAAACAAACTCTAAATCATGTTGAAAAACAGAAATAAGCACTTTTCAAAAACAAGCTTCAAATCATGTTGAAATACAGAAATTGACACTTTTCCAAAAACAAGCTCCAAATCATGTTGAAATACAGAAATTGACACTTTTCCATAAACAAGCTCTAAATCATGTTTGATGCACTCTGGAAGTTAATTTTTTTTCAGTACTGTTTAATCAGGATGTTAGGAACACTGTGGACAGTTTTTAGCAAGTTGCAACATTGAAATACAGAAATAAACACTTTTCCAAAAACAAGCTCTAAATCATGTTGAAAAACAGAAATAAGCACTTTTCAAAAACAAGCTTCAAATCATGTTGAAATACAGAAATTGACACTTTTCCAAAAACAAGCTTCAAATCATGTTGAAATACAGAAGTTGACACTTTTCCAAAAACAAGCTCCAAATCATGTTGAAATACAGAAATAAACACTTTTCCATAAACAAGCTCTAAATCATGTTTGATGCACTCTGGAAGTTAATTTTTTTTCAGTACTGTTTAATCAGGATGTTAGGAACACTGTGGACAGTTTTCAGCAAGTTGCAACATTGAAATACAGAAATAAACACTTTTCCAAAAACAAGCTCTAAATCATGTTGAAAAACAGAAATAAGCACTTTTCAAAAACAAGCTTCAAATCATGTTGAAATACAGAAATTGACACTTTTCCAAAAACAAGCTCCAAATCATGTTGAAATACAGAAATTAACACTTTTCCATAAACAAGCTCTAAATCATGTTTGATGCACTCTGGAAGTAAATTTTTTTTCAGTACTGTTTAATCAGGATGTTAGGAACACTGTGGACAGTTTTCAGCAAGTTGCAACATTGAAATACAGAAATAAACACTTTTCAAAAACAAGCTCTAAATCATGTTGAAAAACAGAAATAAGCACTTTTCAAAAACAACTCAAATCATGTTGAAATACAGAAATTGACACTTTTCCAAAAACAAGCTCCAAATCATGTTGAAATACAGAAATTGACACTTTTCCATAAACAAGCTCTAAATCATGTTTGATGCACTCTGGAAGTTAATTTTTTTTCAGTACTGTTTAATCAGGATGTTAGGAACACTGTGGACAGTTTTTAGCAAGTTGCAACATTGAAATACAGAAATAAACACTTTTCCAAAAACAAGCTCTAAATCTTGTTGAAAAACAGAAATAAGCACTTTTCAAAAACAAGCTTCAAATCATGTTGAAATACAGAAATTGACACTTTTCCAAAAACAAGCTTCAAATCATGTTGAAATACAGAAGTTGACACTTTTCCAAAAACAAGCTCCAAATCATGTTGAAATACAGAAATAAACACTTTTCCATAAACAAGCTCTAAATCATGTTTGATGCACTCTGGAAGTTAATTTTTTTTCAGTACCGTTTAATCAGGATGTTAGGAACACTGTGGACAGTTTTCAGCAAGTTGCAACATTGAAATACAGAAATAAACACTTTTCCAAAAACAAGCTCTAAATCATGTTGAAAAACAGAAATAAGCATTTTTCAAAAACAAACTTCAAATCATGTTGAAATACAGAAATTGACACTTTTCCAAAAACAAGCTCCAAATCATGTTGAAATACAGAAATAAACACTTTTCCATAAACAAGCTCTAAATCATGTTTGATGCGCTCTGGAAGTAAATTTTTTTTCAGTACTGTTTAATCAGGATGTTAGGAACACTGTGGACAGTTTTCAGCAAGTTGCAACATTGAAATACAGAAATAAACACTTTTCCAAAAACAAGCTCTAAATCATGTTGAAAAACAGAAATAAGCACTTTTCAAAAACAAACTTCAAATCATGTTGAAATACAGAAATTGACACTTTTCCAAAAACAAGCTCCAAATCATGTTGAAATACAGAAATAAACACTTTTCCATAAACAAGCTCTAAATCATGTTTGATGCGCTCTGGAAGTAAAAAATTTTTCAGTACTGTTTAATCAGGATGTTAGGAACACTGTGGACAGTTTTCAGCAAGTTGCAACATTGAAATACAGAAATAAACACTTTTCCAAAAACAAGCTCTAAATCATGTTGAAAAACAGAAATAAGCACTTTTCAAAAACAAGCTTCAAATCATGTTGAAATACAGAAATAGACACTTTTCCAAAAACAAGCTCCAAATCATGTTGAAATACAGAAATTGACACTTTTCCATAAACAAGCTCTAAATCATGTTTGATGCACTCTGGAAGTTAATTTTTTTTCAGTACTGTTTAATCAGGATGTTAGGAACACTGTGGACAGTTTTCAGCAAGTTGCAACATTGAAATACAGAAATAAACACTTTTCCAAAAACAAGCTCTAAATCATGTTGAAAAACAGAAATAAGCACTTTTCAAAAACAAGCTTCAAATCATGTTGAAATACAGATATTGACACTTTTCCAAAAACAAGCTCCAAATCATGTTGAAATACAGAAATTGACACTTTTCCATAAACAAGCTCTAAATCATGTTTGATGCACTCTGGAAGTTAATTTTTTTTCAGTACTGTTTAATCAGGATGTTAGGAACACTGTGGACAGTTTTCAGCAAGTTGCAACATTGAAATACAGAAATAAACACTTTTCCAAAAACAAGCTCTAAATCATGTTGAAATACAGAAATAAACACTTTTCCATAAACATGCTCTAAATCATGTTTGATGCACTCTGGAAGTTATTTTTTTTCAGTACTGTTTAAATTCAAAACAACTTTCACAAAAACTGCCGTTTTGACCCCTTTCCCAACATTTTACAGAAAACAATGTTTTCTATATAAAATCTACTCCTAATCTTCAGCTTTTCAAGCAACAAGTCGGATTTCAAATCGGGTCTACCAATCTGTAACTAGAGCTATTTTTGTAACCCTTCGCCTGTTTTTCTGGCTTCGGTAAAAAATGTCAGAAGTTAGCAGATTCATTGAATTCAAAACAACTTTCACAAAAACTGCCGTTTTGATCCTTTCCCAACATTTTACAGAAAACAATGTTTTCTATATAAAATCTACCCCTAATCTTCAGCTTTTCAAGCAACAAGTCGGATTTCAAATCGGGTCTACCAATCTGTAACTAGAGCTATTTTTGTAACCCTTCACCTGTTTTTCTGGCTTCGGTAAAAAATGTCAGAAGTTAGCAGATTCATTGAATTCAAAACAACTTTCACAAAAACTGCCGTTTTGATCCTTTCCCAACATTTTACAGAAAACAATGTTTTCTATATAAAATCTACCCCTAATCTTCTGCTTTTCAAGCAACAAGTCGGATTTCAAATCGGGTCTACCAATCTGTAACTAGAGCTATTTTTGTAACCCTTCGCCTGTTTTTCTGGCTTCGGTAAAAAATGTCAGAAGTTAGCAGATTCATTAAATTCAAAACAACTTTCACAAAAACTGCCGTTTTGACCCCTCCCAACATTTTACAGAAAACAATGTTTTCTATATAAAATCTACCCCTAATCTTCAGCTTTTCAAGCAACAAGTAGGATTTCAAATCGGGTCTACCAATCTGTAACTAGAGCTATTCTTGTAACCCTTCGCCTGTTTTTCTGGCTTCGGTAAAAAATGTCAGAAGTTAGCAGATTCATTAAATTCAAAACAACTTTCACAAAAACTGCCGTTTTGACCCCTCCCAACATTTTACAGAAAACAATGTTTTCTATATAAAATCTACCCCTAATCTTTAGCTTTTCAAGCAACAAGTCGGATTTCAAATCGGGTCTACCAATCTGTAACTAGAGCTATTTTTGTAACCCTTCGCCTGTTTTTCTGGCTTCGGTAAAAAATGTCAGAAGTTAGCAGATTCATTGAATTCAAAACAACTTTCACAAAAACTGCCGTTTTGATCCTTTCCCAACATTTTACAGAAAACAATGTTTTCTATATAAAATCTACCCCTAATCTTCAGCTTTTCAAGCAACAAGTCGGATTTCAAATCGGGTCTACCAATCTGTAACTAGAGCTATTTTTGTAACCCTTCACCTGTTTTTCTGGCTTCGGTAAAAAATGTCAGAAGTTAGCAGATTCATTGAATTCAAAACAACTTTCACAAAAACTGCCGTTTTGATCCTTTCACAACATTTTACAGAAAACAATGTTTTCTATATAAAATCTACACCTAATCTTCTGCTTTTCAAGCAACAAGTCGGATTTCAAATCGGGTCTACCAATCTGTAACTAGAGCTATTTTTGTAACCCTTCGCCTGTTTTTCTGGCTTCGGTAAAAAATGTCAGAAGTTAGCAGATTCATTAAATTCAAAACAACTTTCACAAAAACTGCCGTTTTGACCCCTCCCAACATTTTACAGAAAACAATGTTTTCTATATAAAATCTACCCCTAATCTTCAGCTTTTCAAGCAACAAGTAGGATTTCAAATCGGGTCTACCAATCTGTAACTAGAGCTATTCTTGTAACCCTTCGCCTGTTTTTCTGGCTTCGGTAAAAAATGTCAGAAGTTAGCAGATTCATTAAATTCAAAACAACTTTCACAAAAACTGCCGTTTTGACCCCTCCCAACATTTTACAGAAAACAATGTTTTCTATATAAAATCTACCCCTAATCTTTAGCTTTTCAAGCAACAAGTCGGATTTCAAATCGGGTCTACCAATCTGTAACTAGAGCAATTTTGTAACCCTTCGCCTGTTTTTCTGGCTTCGGTAAAAAATGTCAGAAGTTAGCAGATTCATTAAATTCAAAACAACTTTCACAAAAACTGCCGTTTTGACCCCTTTCCCAACATTTTACAGAAAACAATGTTTTCTATATAAAATCTACCCCTAATCTTCAGCTTTTCAAGCAACAAGTCGGATTTCAAATCGGGTCTACCAATCTGTAACTAGAGCTATTTTTGTAACCCTTCGCCTGTTTTTCTGGCTTCGGTAAAAAATGTCAGAAGTTAGCAGATTCATTAAATTCAAAACAACTTTCACAAAAACTGCCGTTTTGACCCCTTTCCCAACATTTTACAGAAAACAATGTTTTCTATATAAAATCTACTCCTAATCTTCAGCTTTTCAAGCAACAAGTCGGATTTCAAATCAGGTCTACCAATCTGTAACTAGAGCTATTTTTGTAACCCTTCGCCTGTTTTTCTGGCTTATGTAAAAAATGTCAGAAGTTAGCAGATTCATTAAATTCAAAACAACTTTCACAAAAACTGCCGTTTTGACCCCTTTCCCAACATTTTACAGAAAACAATGTTTTCTATATAAAATCTACCCCTAATCTTCAGCTTTTCAAGCAACAAGTCGGATTTCAAATCGGGTCTACCAATCTGTAACTAGAGCTATTTTTGTAACCCTTCGCCTGTTTTTCTGGCTTCGGTAAAAAATGTCAGAAGTTAGCAGATTCATTAAATTCAAAACAACTTTCACAAAAACTGCCGTTTTGACCCCTTTCCCAACATTTTACAGAAAACAATGTTTTCTATATAAAATCTACTCCTAATCTTCAGCTTTTCAAGCAACAAGTCGGATTTCAAATCAGGTCTACCAATCTGTAACTAGAGCTATTTTTGTAACCCTTCGCCTGTTTTTCTGGCTTCGGTAAAAAATGTCAGAAGTTAGCAGATTCATTAACCTCTACAGAGTACCTAACCCGGATCCGGGAGCACCCCCCCCCCCCCACACACTGATTAGCATCGCTAGCATAGCGTCACAATTAAATAGTAGCATCTAAATATCATTAAATCACAAGTCCAAGACACCCAATGAAAGACACAGATCTTGTGAATAAAACCACCATTTCAGATTTTTTAAATGTTTTACAGGGAAGACAAAATATGTAAATCTATTAGCTAAACACGTTAGCAAAAGACACCATTTTCTTACTCCAACAGTTTCTTACTCCATCAGGTGCTATCACCAATTCGGCTAAACTAAGATATTGATAGCCACAAACCAACAAACAAATTTATAAGATGACAGTCTGATAACATATTTATGGTATAGCATAGTTTTTTTTTTTTAAATGTGCATTTTTCAGGTATAAATCACAGTTCTACATTGCAGCTGCAATCTGATATAGTGCTGATGCAGCTAGAACAATTACAGAGACCAACGTTATATAACTAATTACTTGTCTTAAAACATTTCAGAAAAAATACACAGCGTACAGACATTGAAAGCCCAACATCTGGTGAATCCAAACAATATTTCAGATTTTTTAAATGTTTTATAGCGAAAACAAAATGTATCGCTAATTAGCATAACCAGGCCAGCCAAAACCAGCTGGACGCGCGCGACCAGTTCACATGCACGACAGATATATGAAATAACATCGTAAATTGGGTCTTACTATTGCTGGTCTTTCATCAGAATGTTGATCAAGGTGTCCTTAGTCCTGATGAGTCGTTCAATCCATTCACAATGGCAACCTCCCCTCTTCATTCAGCCTGGGTACTGGTCGACTGGCACGGTCAATTCCCAAAGTTAAAAAACTCAAAGAACGGAACACGGCAAAACTCCCGAAAAAATTCTAATAATCTGATTAAACTATATTGAAAAAACATACATTACGGTGATATGGTCACATGTAGCAAACAAACTTCGACACGGAGATAGTTTTCATCCATAACGTCAGCATAACAAAAGACAATGCCACCTCTGAAAACGCGCATCTCAGAAACCGGAAGTTGTCGGTCACGCTAAAGAAATAAGTCTTATTTCACGTCAGTACAAGATAAACAAAAAATTTCTCCTCTGACGTCTTCCAAACACCCATAGGAAGAAGTAGGAAGTGTCATTCGGGTCATAGGTGGCGTGACCATATATAGGCAGAGCTTTGAAGCGAGCATACACATCTTGCAATCTTTTTCAGGCTCAGGGAAAGTGCTGTGAAATGACCTGTGTTTGACTCAGAGACTCAATTGGAACGGTTTTAGAAACCATAGATTGTTTTCTATCCAATGCTATATGGTTATATGCATATAGTAACAGCAATAATTGAATAAGAGGCAGTTTAGTCTGTAGAGGCAATTATGCTAATGCGAAATAGCACCCCCTGTATTCTCAAGAAGTTAAATTCAAAACAACTTTCACAAAAACTGCCGTTTTGACCCCTTTCCCAACATTTTACAGAAAACAATGTTTTCTATATAAAATCTACCCCTAATCTTCAGCTTTTCAAGCAACAAGTCGGATTTCAAATCGGGTCTACCAATCTGTAACTAGAGCTATTTTTGTAACCCTTCGCCTGTTTTTCTGGCTTCGGTAAAAAATGTCAGAAGTTAGCAGATTCATTAAATTCAAAACAACTTTCACAAAAACTGCCGTTTTGACCCCTTTCCCAACATTTTACAGAAAACAATGTTTTCTATATAAAATCTACCCCTAATCTTCAGCTTTTCAAGCAACAAGTCGGATTTCAAATCGGGTCTACCAATCTGTAACTAGAGCTATTTTTGTAACCCTTCGCCTGTTTTTCTGGCTTCGGTAAAAAATGTCAGAAGTTAGCAGATTCATTAAATTCAAAACAACTTTCACAAAAACTGCCGTTTTGACCCCTTTCCCAACATTTTACAGAAAACAATGTTTTCTATATAAAATCTACTCCTAATCTTCAGCTTTTCAAGCAACAAGTCGGATTTCAAATCAGGTCTACCAATCTGTAACTAGAGCTATTTTTGTAACCCTTCGCCTGTTTTTCTGGCTACTGTAAAAAATGTCAGAAGTTAGCAGATTCATTAAATTCAAAACAACTTTCACAAAAACTGCCGTTTTGACCCCTTTCCCAACATTTTACAGAAAACAATGTTTTCTATATAAAATCTACCCCTAATCTTCATTTTTTCAAGCAACAAGTCGGATTTCAAATCGGGTCTACCAATCTGTAACTAGAGCTATTTTTGTAACCCTTCGCCTGTTTTTCTGGCTTCGGTAAAAAATGTCAGAAGTTAGCAGATTCATTGAATTCAAAACAACTTTCACAAAAACTGCCGTTTTGACCTCTCCCAACATTTTACAGAAAACAATGTTTTCTATATAAAATCTACCCCTAATCTTTAGCTTTTCAAGCAACAAGTCGGATTTCAAATCGGGTCTACCAATCTGTAACTAGAGCTATTTTTGTAACCCTTCGCCTGTTTTTCTAGCTTCGGTAAAAAATGTCAGAAGTTAGCAGATTCATTAAATTCAAAACAACTTTCACAAAAACTGCCGTTTTGACCCCTTTCCCAACATTTTACAGAAAACAATGTTTTCTATATAAAATCTACCCCTAATCTTCAGCTTTTCAAGCAACAAGTCGGATTTCAAATCGGGTCTACCAATCTGTAACTAGAGCTATTTTTGTAACCCTTCGCCTGTTTTTCTGGCTTCGGTAAAAAATGTCAGAAGTTAGCAGATTCATTAAATTCAAAACAACTTTCACAAAAACTGCCGTTTTGACCCCTTTCCCAACATTTTACAGAAAACAATGTTTTCTATATAAAATCTACCCCTAATCTTTAGCTTTTCAAGCAACAAGTCGGATTTCAAATCGGGTCTACCAATCTGTAACTAGAGCTATTTTTGTAACCCTTCGCCTGTTTTTCTGGCTTCGGTAAAAAATGTCAGAAGTTAGCAGATTCATTAAATTCAAAACAACTTTCACAAAAACTGCCGTTTTGACCCCTTTCCCAACATTTTACAGAAAACAATGTTTTCTATATAAAAATCTACTCCTAATCTTCAGCTTTTCAAGCAACAAGTCGGATTTCAAATCAGGTCTACCAATCTGTAACTAGAGCTATTTTTGTAACCCTTCACCTGTTTTTCTGGCTTCGGTAAAAAATGTCAGAAGTTAGCAGATTCATTAAATTCAAAACAACTTTCACAAAAACTGCCGTTTTGACCCCTTTCCCAACATTTTACAGAAAACAATGTTTTCTATATAAAATCTACCCCTAATCTTCAGCTTTTCAAGCAACAAGTCGGATTTCAAATCGGGTCTACCAATCTGTAACTAGAGCTATTTTTGTAACCCTTCGCCTGTTTTTCTGGCTTCGGTAAAAAATGTCAGAAGTTAGCAGATTCATTAAATTCAAAACAACTTTCACAAAAACTGCCGTTTTGACCCCTTTCCCAAAATTTTACAGAAAACAATGTTTTCTATATAAAATCTACCCCTACTCTTCTGCTTTTCAAGCATCAAGTCGGATTTCAAATCGGGTCTACCAATCTGTAACTAGAGCTATTTTTGTAACCCTTCGCCTGTTTTTCTGGCTTCGGTAAAAAATGTCAGAAGTTAGCAGATTCATTCAATTCAAAACAACTTTCACAAAAACTGCCGTTTTGACCCCTTTCCCAACATTTTACAGAAAACAATGTTTTCTATATAAAATCTACCCCTAATCTTCAGCTTTTCAAGCAACAAGTCGGATTTCAAATCGGGTCTACCAATCTGTAACTAGAGCTATTTTTGTAATCCTTCGCCTGTTTTTCTGGCTTCGGTAAAAAATGTCAGAAGTTAGCAGATTCATTAAATTCAAAACATTTTACAGAAAACAATGTTTTCTATATAAAATCTACCCCTAATCTCCAGCTTTTCAAGCAACAAGTCGGATTTCAAATCGGGTCTACCAATCTGTAACTAGAGCTATTTTTGTAACCCTTCGCCTGTTTTTCTGGCTTCGGTAAAAAATGTCAGAAGTTAGCAGATTCATTGAATTCAAAACAACTTTCACAAAAACTGCCGTTTTGACCCCTCCCAACATTTTACAGAAAACAATGTTTTCTATATAAAATCTACCCCTAATCTTTAGCTTTTCAAGCAACAAGTCGGATTTCAAATCGGGTCTACCAATCTGTAACTAGAGCTATTTTTGTAACCCTTCGCCTGTTTTTCTGGCTTCGGTAAAAAATGTCAGAAGTTAGCAGATTCATTAAATTCAAAACAACTTTCACAAAAACTGCCGTTTTGACCCCTTTCCCAACATTTTACAGAAAACAATGTTTTCTATATAAAAATCTACTCCTAATCTTCAGCTTTTCAAGCAACAAGTCGGATTTCAAATCAGGTCTACCAATCTGTAACTAGAGCTATTTTTGTAACCCTTCACCTGTTTTTCTGGCTTCGGTAAAAAATGTCAGAAGTTAGCAGATTCATTAAATTCAAAACAACTTTCACAAAAACTGCCGTTTTGACCCCTTTCCCAACATTTTACAGAAAACAATGTTTTCTATATAAAATCTACCCCTACTCTTCTGCTTTTCAAGCAACAAGTCGGATTTCAAATCGGGTCTACCAATCTGTAACTAGAGCTATTTTTGTAACCCTTCGCCTGTTTTTCTGGCTTCGGTAAAAAATGTCAGAAGTTAGCAGATTCATTCAATTCAAAACAACTTTCACAAAAACTGCCGTTTTGACCCCTTTCCCAACATTTTACAGAAAACAATGTTTTCTATATAAAATCTACCCCTAATCTTCAGCTTTTCAAGCAACAAGTCGGATTTCAAATCGGGTCTACCAATCTGTAACTAGAGCTATTTTTGTAATCCTTCGCCTGTTTTTCTGGCTTCGGTAAAAAATGTCAGAAGTTAGCAGATTCATTAAATTCAAAACATTTTACAGAAAACAATGTTTTCTATATAAAATCTACCCCTAATCTTCAGCTTTTCAAGCAACAAGTCGGATTTCAAATCGGGTCTACCAATCTGTAACTAGAGCTATTTTTGTAACCCTTCGCCTGTTTTTCTGGCTTCGGTAAAAAATGTCAGAAGTTAGCAGATTCATTGAATTCAAAACAACTTTCACAAAAACTGCCGTTTTGACCCCTCCCAACATTTTACAGAAAACAATGTTTTCTATATAAAATCTACCCCTAATCTTCTACTTTTCAAGCAACAAGTCGGATTTCAAATCGGGTCTACCAATCTGTAACTAGAGCTATTTTTGTAACCCTTCGCCTGTTTTTCTGGCTTCGGTAAAAAATGTCAGAAGTTAGCAGATTCATTAAATTCAAAACAACTTTCACAAAAACTGCCGTTTTGACCCCTTTCCCAACATTTTACAGAAAACAATGTTTTCTATATAAAATCTACTCCTAATCTTCAGCTTTTCAAGCAACAAGTCGGATTTCAAATCAGGTCTACCAATCTGTAACTAGAGCTATTTTTGTAACCCTTCACCTGTTTTTCTGGCTTCGGTAAAAAATGTCAGAAGTTAGCAGATTCATTAAATTCAAAACAACTTTCACAAAAACTGCCGTTTTGACCCCTTTCCCAACATTTTACAGAAAACAATGTTTTCTATATAAAATCTACCCCTAATCTTCAGCTTTTCAAGCAACAAGTCGGATTTCAAATCGGGTCTACCAATCTGTAACTAGAGCTATTTTTGTAACCCTTCGCCTGTTTTTCTGGCTTCGGTAAAAAATGTCAGAAGTTAGCAGATTCATTAAATTCAAAACAACTTTCACAAAAACTGCCGTTTTGACCCCTTTCCCAAAATTTTACAGAAAACAATGTTTTCTATATAAAATCTACCCCTACTCTTCTGCTTTTCAAGCAACAAGTCGGATTTCAAATCGGGTCTACCAATCTGTAACTAGAGCTATTTTTGTAACCCTTCGCCTGTTTTTCTGGCTTCGGTAAAAAATGTCAGAAGTTAGCAGATTCATTCAATTCAAAACAACTTTCACAAAAACTGCCGTTTTGACCCCTTTCCCAACATTTTACAGAAAACAATGTTTTCTATATAAAATCTACCCCTAATCTTCAGCTTTTCAAGCAACAAGTCGGATTTCAAATCGGGTCTACCAATCTGTAACTAGAGCTATTTTTGTAATCCTTCGCCTGTTTTTCTGGCTTCGGTAAAAAATGTCAGAAGTTAGCAGATTCATTAAATTCAAAACATTTTACAGAAAACAATGTTTTCTATATAAAATCTACCCCTAATCTTCAGCTTTTCAAGCAACAAGTCGGATTTCAAATCGGGTCTACCAATCTGTAACTAGAGCTATTTTTGTAACCCTTCGCCTGTTTTTCTGGCTTCGGTAAAAAATGTCAGAAGTTAGCAGATTCATTAAATTCAAAACAACTTTCACAAAAACTGCCGTTTTGACCCCTCCCAACATTTTACAGAAAACAATGTTTTCTATATAAAATCTACCCCTAATCTTTAGCTTTTCAAGCAACAAGTCGGATTTCAAATCGGGTCTACCAATCTGTAACTAGAGCTATTTTTGTAACCCTTCGCCTGTTTTTCTGGCTTCGGTAAAAAATGTCAGAAGTTAGCAGATTCATTAAATTCAAAACAACTTTCACAAAAACTGCCGTTTTGACCCCTTTCCCAACATTTTACAGAAAACAATGTTTTCTATATAAAATCTACCCCTAATCTTCAGCTTTTCAAGCAACAAGTCGGATTTCAAATCGGGTCTACCAATCTGTAACTAGAGCTATTTTTGTAACCCTTCGCCTGTTTTTCTGGCTTCGGTAAAAAATGTCAGAAGTTAGCAGATTCATTAAATTCAAAACAACTTTCACAAAAACTGCCGTTTTGACCCCTTTCCCAACATTTTACAGAAAACAATGTTTTCTATATAAAATCTACTCCTAATCTTCAG